>NW_027271341.1:0-205000 GCF_040938485.1 Diadema antillarum | reverse complement strand
CTTCGCTCGTACAGCGTGACCCTGGGGTAACCAGCTGCATGTATGCCTTGCACTGGGAGACAAATAGGAAATGAAATACATGTAGTGTTCATTTATAGACCCAGTGCTCTGGCTGACCTCATTTCAGCCCTTATTTTGATCCCAAAAGTCAAAGACGCTGATACCACGATAGTGAAAAATAAAGAAAATCCTTCATCTGACGGAAGCAGGAAAACTTCATCCGTAGCAAACAAATGAGATGATCTGTAGAACTCGTAAATACATATATATTTATGATACACTTGATTATTTCATACACACACAAAAAGAGAGAGAGAGAGAGATGAAGAAAAGTTATACAGTCCAAAACTCTATACCCTTTACTCTAACAGGCATTCTTTTTTTTTTTACTGTAGTATATTGATTCAATTCAATCATAGTTTATTTCCAATCATCGAAAATCAAAAAACACAGTACAAAGTAAACATGTCATGAAATAAGGTTCAAACGTTTGCAAAAGATTCATGTAATATATATACGAGACAAATTATAGAACAACATATAACATGAACAATATTTAGGAAAAACACTGTATAAATTCTTCGTGGGCGAGCGGAAAATAATTCGATTATGGAAAATAGTGATCCACTAAAAAGCAAAGCTTGTCGGACGTGGATCGCTAGATAAAAAATAATGAGTAAAAGATTGTAATTTGTCATCACTGACAAATTAAGGTGATCCGATTTTTTTTTAATCAATGATTCGAGTCCTGATCGTAATAGGCATGACAATACAAGTTTCATCTGTGTTTAGAGACATTGGCCGTGTGAGGTTTGGATTCTCATTTAGAAAAGGGAGTCATATCTGCCATCTTTGGTACCAATTCTGTATACACTGAATAACGAAGATACAGCAACGAATACATATGACCTTTGACCCACCTTTACACTCCCAAGATGGCATCTGAGGAAAAAGTGGTTATTTTGTGAAATGATTCTTGCGACATCGTCTATATTCGTGTGCAAAATATGGCAAAGATAGGACAGGTATTCACCAAGATGCAAAATGCAAAGTCTTAGGTACAACATAAAATCTGGGAGAAATTCACCGAAGGGTAAGTGAGAGCTAGTGCTCGATAAAGAAAAGCATGTCGATTTTCACATTAAAAAAAATCCCTCCCATAGAGATAACACGTCATAACGAAAATACAGAAAGAAGTACATATGACCTTTGACCTCACTTTGCACACCCAAGATGGCGTCTGAGCAAAAAGTGGTTATTTTGTGAAATGATCCTTGTTACATGGTCTTTGTGTGTGCAAAATATGGGAAAGATAGGACATGTATTCACCAAGATACAGGATGAAACATTTATGACCTTTGACCCTAATTTACATACCCAAGATGGTGTCTGATCAAGTAGTTGTTATTTTATGAAATAATGTACGTGACATGAACTAAACATGTGCAAAATATGGGATTGATAGCCATTGTTGTTGTTCATCTATTGCACAGAAAGTAGTAGAAAGAAAGAAAAATAAAGAAAAAAATATGTTATTTTATAGAAATTTGAAGGAGAAGCATAAAAAAATCAGAAAAAGATAAAGTTAGGAAGGGAGATTAAGACTAACTAAAGAAAAAGAAGAAAAAAAGTGTTTAAAAAATGAAAAAAAAAATATTGGCAGGGGTGAGCCTCGAACCAGGGACCTTAGGATTACGAGTCGGATGCGCTATGCAATGACCTATTTCATGCTCCATAGGCCCTGTGTATTAAGCAAAATGACGCTGCATCGAAGCCACGTGCCATTTTCAACCAAGTTTTTCGACGTGATGCCGACGTCGTATGAAAAAATGAAGGGCACACTTACGATAGCCCAAAGTCTCAGCTACAACATACTAAAATCTGGGAAAAATTCACCGAAGCAAAAGTGAGCTAGTGCTCGAAAAAGAGAGTCATGTCAATTTTCACTGCCAGAAAAACTGCTCTCCCATAGAGATAACACGTAAACTGGTCAAATTCTACAAGGATACATTCAATCCATTTTTACGAGGCGATGACGTCATCCAATCAAAATGTTGTTTTTACATTAATGAAAGAACATTTCATAAGCTACAACATACTGAAATATGGGAGAAAATTGGCAGAGGATAAGTGAGATACGCTCGAGTAAACTTGTAATTTGATGACGTCATTTTGAAAATTTACTTTTTTTACTTTATTAAGAAATTTGATATCTTTTAATCATTTTGTCAGCATTGCCTACCCATGAAATGACATGTACAACTCATCAGCTTTCAATATATGTAAAGAAAATGGGGGGTCACCGTCCATCCTGACGAGTAAAATCGGATTTAAAATTGGCAGTTTTTTGGCATAGTTGCACTGTATATCGCCATTGACGCGCGCGCGGAATTTCAACTTTGACGGCCCCGTATGACGTCATATTGAGTCGGATTGACTTGAAACGTGGTATAAATATTCCTTGACATTTCAGACATGCGATCAAAGTGAAAAAACTGGAAATTTCGATTGCATATGAGCTGTGCGTGCGTATATGCGCGCGCGCGTACGCGTCCGTCCGATTTTTTCAATTTTTCAAAAAATGCTCCAAATGGTCTGAAACGTGTGCAAAAAAATTTTGAGCTCGATTGGAGCATACAAATATTTCAACGCGCGCGTACGCGCACGTTTTAAGAGAAAATATGATACATTAGATTTGCCGTCTTTGGGACATGATGCATACATGATATAATTTTGAAATTGACAGGCAGCGGACTTTCTGAGCTAACCTCTGCACAACTTTTGAGGAGAAATAAAGAAGAAGAAGAAGAAAAACAAAGAATCCGTACAGATACAGAAGGTGATCCGAGAGGATACTCGGATCACCTAATTATATACTATTCTATAATAATATACATGTAATTATTTTGAGATGCACCGGTTGGGAAAAAATATAGAGTACCAATGCTAGTGCCCGGACACTGCTCACTGAACCACGTGTACCGGGAAAATATGACAGGGACAACACGTTCGTACACACATTCGATTACCCACACGTATATACACTGTAAGACGCGAGACAGTACCGAGAGGAGAGAAGACAGTAACAATACAAGTCTATGAAGAACAAAAGACAGGAAAGGAAGAGGAGAGAAGAAAGAAGAGAAGTCTGCACACAGAACACGCCAAGTGCTGCGACGTCAGGACAGGTGAAGGCTCAAGCATGAATCAAAACAATTTAAATTACTCAGTATCTAAGATTATAAGTAGAAAGTAAATATTTTCTGAGTTTGTATTTAAATGTAACAAATTTGGGGGAATCTTTTAAACTATTATCTAAATTATTCCAAAGTCTGGGTCCGGTATAAAGAAATGTATTTTGGGCATGTGCGGTTCTCATTAATGGAAGATGAAATTCGTCGGATCGTCGCGTGGGATAGTTATGAACATGACTGTTTCGATGAAATAAATCGTGGAATATTTTAGGTAAAAAGTTACTGTTGTAATTAAACATGAACTGGCCATGTTGAAACACATACAAATCATTTACTTTTAATATTTTATGGTCAGAAAACAAAGCATCTGTATGTTCTCGGGTATGTAAATTAAAAACAATTCTAAGCGCTTTCTTTTGCAATAAAAGAAGTTTATCAAGTAACATCTGATATGTATTACCCCAAGCAAGAATCCCGTAATTTAAATAAGGTAGTATCAAACTAGAATAAATAGTTAATAATGCAGATGAAGGAAGATAATATTTTAATCTATTCATTACGCCAATGTTACGTGATATAATTTTACATATGTTATCAATATGATTCCTCCATGAAAGCTTGTTATCAACGCAAACACCAAGAAATTTAAAGGAAGAAACTTCTTCTAAGGAAGTAGTATCAAATGTTATTTTGCCTGGGAGGCTATCTAAAGAATTACTAAAAAGCATAACTTTTGTTTTTTGAATATTTAATGACAATTTATTTGCATATATCCATTGTATAACCTTTTTCAGTTCTTCACTGACTGTTCTTATTAAAATGTTTGGGTCAGGGTGAGAGAAAAAAAGGTTAGAGTCATCCGCGAATAATATGAATGATAGTTTCTCCGAGGATCTATGAAAATCATTAACATAAATAATGAATAACAATGGGCCTAATAAACTCCCTTGTGGAACACCACATGCAATTGTTTTACTTTGAGAGTCAAAGCCGTTGACATGTACAAATTGGGATCTTTCTGATAGGTAACTCGTGAACCACTCCAAGGCCTTTCCACGTATTCCATAATGAGACAGTTTGGCGAGAAGTATTCCGTGAAGTATTCCGTGAAGTATTCCGAGAAGTATTCCGTGATGATGCGAATCAGGCTACAAATCTGTCTCACCGGATATGGGTGCACGTACAATGACAACAATAACTCTGCTGAAGATAATATCGATAGCGCTGAAAGATGATTATTTTTGTAATCAATTTTCAGCATGCATCACTTCCTTAATTTTGCCACGCCTTGCCATTGGCGTTTCCTATAAAGGGACTACATCTTGTCACTTCACCTTGAAGCTGCCTTTCTTTTTTTTCAACTTAAAATACATGGTACAACGCATCATTACAATGCCTCAATTATGGTTCCAAGCATGTGAACATCTTCGTTGATTTCCAAAGCAAGAAATTCTGTTAAAGATAATTGCTTCTGAAGAAAAAAAATCAAGAAAACAATCATCAAGAAAGAGACAATAAAGGATTAACCCCTTGTGCGAAAAGCCCCAAGAGAGGATGCGGACAAGATGCCTGTCTACCATGAATTATTCCTACCCGCTACTGGGGAAACTGAATGTGATGGTGCGTTTGTGGCTCATGTACATTGCACAAGTCTCTTTCCAGATTACTACAGCAGATGAAGATTATATGAATAATGAATGGACAACGCGGAATATACACGGAAACGTTCACTCGAATATTTCTGATTCCACTTTCAACATCGATGTGCGATGAGAGCCAGACGTCCATGATACTTAATCTACTGATGATTACAACATTACATTTATTTTCTTACCTTCACAATGGAGCTGATGTAGCTCAATTCAAACCAGACGAAACCGATAAATAATACTATCATTGTCGAGAAAACTTGATAGAAGGTATGTAAGTAAGTAAATATCGCAACTTCTCTGAAAATGGGTGCAAAAAGCAATGAATCTTGTTTACTTTGAATGAATACCATGTGCTTAGGAACCTAGATAATGACAATAATAAGTACATGTGCCTTCACACACCCTGCATGTATATATAGTCTGCATCACTTTGCATGCAGGGAAAATGTTGACGATCTATCAAAGTACAATGTCTTTACATTAAAAAAAAACAAACAAAAATGATATTGTTTTCAAACTCTCATGTGAACTTGTTACTACAGCTCGATTTACGAATTCCAGATCTTTACAAGTCGCTCGTATTGTATAAGCTAATAGCAGCAGAGAGGTGGGAAGAGATACCTCAGTGGTAGAAGATAAGGATCATAACATTTTATACAGTCGGGTCATTGAAAATTTGAAGGGAAATGAGACAATTATAAAAAGTTGAATTTTACCACATCAGCTAAGACAGCTACCTTGGTTTGATCCAAAGAGCTGTTTTGGCTTTGCGTCTTGCTCAATTATCCTAAGAGTCTTTGTTATTATAGAGCCTCAATCATGATACATGTATATATGCCTCTATCGACTCAATGACCGCGTGATTTTTTTCCGAAGATGCAAAACATGTCATTGATAATATCATACGATATCAAATATATATATATATATATATATATATATATATATATATATATATATATATATATGGCTGCATCTATCAGGTAATTTCCTTTCATTGTGGCTTCTTAAACTCACGTCAACGCCTTGCTAAGACGAGAAGGTGAGAAGGCGACTAAAGATAAAAAATGATAAGGCGCCAGGGCGCATCCTCGACCGTAACAAGGCGCCTACAGGGATGTTGTCTGCTCGTTCTAAACAGGGCGCTTATGCGATTTTCAAGAGGTCACTTTCTCCATTTCTTGTCTTATGAGAGGTACCTTATCGAGTTCAAAAGAAGTCGCTTTACTAGCGTACAAGCGAAGTATACACGTGATTATTGCGATAATCATTGTGCGATAGTGCGATATCATTACGCCAGTAAGTATACTGTAGTCCGGTATTGATCAACACATCTATGCCAAGAAGTACATGCACATCAGCATTGTCGAATGATACAAGCACAAGGCCGTTATTGTGATTATAATAAAGCTTGACTGATTTAATACGATTTCATATTAGTGTCGTATTTCTTCTATTTTTCATTCAACACAAGTTTTGTTTGTCTTTTCTATGAGTAATACTCTTCTTAAGCAATCAATCCTTCATCCTGTGCAGAGTGTGTTACATCAAAACCAAGTGAAATATGAAAATAAAGATGTGCTGGAACTGTTCACTGAGTCTCGAGTGTAAGACCGGTGCAGTTTCAGGAATTCAATTCAGTGGGAAAAAAAAGTCAAGTAAAGAACAATATATGGGTGTAACCATGATCCAATAGTTGATCCTAATGAAGATATGTATTACAGTAACGTTATTTTAAGTGATCTGCACAGGATTTCTGTTTAGCCTTCAAATAACTTTTATTTCTTCCATTACTCTCATGTTTATTTTAAATGATTAAATAAAATAATAGGACATTTAAAATAGTGTTTTAAAAACAAATAGTTCGAACGTACCCATCACCAAGATACGTGGCTGCATAAGTAGCTTTGACAGAGCTTGATTAGTGAATTCAACATGTAATTCATGTAACAGCACCGATGATTTAGCAGTCCTTCCCGTTCTACATGATTGTTGTTGAATATCATTACAAGACAATTGATACTACTGGGAGACTTATGAGAAGATGGCGTATATAGTGACTATGTCTAATTTGCATGTGAATGTAACCGATATCACAAAATTACAAACTTCAAAGTTCTACAACTTTTCCTCTCTTTGTACAAATTCAATCGCACTCGAGTCGAGTTGTTAGTGTCAACTTGAATATAAACTGTCAGCCAAGTGTAATATCCCACTACTTTATTTGTTTAGATCAAAATTACTGTTTGTAATTCATGTCTAACTTCTAAATTGCAGCAATAGCTCAATATTGGGCGACGTGAAAGACAAGGAAATATAATGAACTTCTCGATATGCGAACACGGATATATGCTACGAGGTGTTTTGTTCAACATTATAGGCTTGCTTGGGTTTCCAGTTATTTACACTGTATCACAGTTCTGTTTTCCAAGCTTGAAATGAAAGCTAAGTAAAATAATTTCCTTTTGGCTTCCAGTGGTGTCACTGAACAGTATTGCCAATTCAACTGAACACCCAGGATGATGACTCGGCGATTTAATTATCATACATTTTTATTGTTGAAGGGGCTGATGTCAGCAGGAAAAACGCATGCTGCGTATATTTCGCGCCATGCGATGTCGTCTGACAGTCATCATAAGAGAGGAGGGTAGCACGAGGCGAGACGACCCTAACGAGAAAAGCATACAAGCTATTTCAATGCTGAACATCTCTTCCGTAACCTCCCATCCAGGCTAAAACGAATTATACATTTTCGTGATTGTGCACTATGAGTTCAAGACTGCATCATTAACCACGCGTTGAAACTAGCGATGAAGCCGAGAACATCTACATCAAGCATGTATGTGTATTATGTTTTAAGATCATCGCGAGAAAGATCACAACTTGGAAACCGCCCTGGAAAAAGCGCATATTTAAAGGCAAAACATAGTTCTCTGTAGGGCTCAAAATTCATCTTCCACCATGTGGAATTTGCTTGTATTACATCGAAATGGTCTCTATCAGAAACTTGTCTGGTTGATGGAAGATAATGAGTAATTTTGAGATCAAAAGTAAAAAATGAAAAATAAATAAATAAAAGTCCGTGTACCCAACTTTTATTCCTGAAGGGACCTCCCAATTCAGTAGTGGTCAGGTAGAACGTCAAATGATGATCAGTCGTTCCCTAGCAATCGTATTTCACGATTAGCCGCATGCGATTCACTCTATAGCGCAGAGGATTGGTGGACAGTGGCGGATCCAAAGGGGGGCGCCCCCTCTTTATTTTTTATTAAAACAAGAGAAATAAAAAGAAAAAAATGGGGGCGGGCGCCTGCGCCTCCCTTTGATTTTGTGAAGGCGCCTCCCCTTTACGGAATTCTTGGATCCGCCCCTGGTGGAGACAATACTGTGGCCCGATTTGTCGATTATCGATAATCACTTATTTAAAAGAATATGTATCTTCAATGATAGTACAATGTACTTTCAACGAACCTTTTTGGATAATGTTTGGCATTTTCGTCATTACCCAACTGAAATCGTGTTATCACAGCGTTATTTTGACACGTTTGTTTTAAGCGTTGTGCAATGAATACAAGTGCGAAATTCGACAGTTTCTGCAAACACAAGGGAACTTTATGTTTTCCCTGCAACATTGCTAATGCTCTCGCAGTTATAAGGGCGCCTTGGTTGTTTCACAGGGGCTGTGGAACCGCTCTCCCCCCCCCCCCCCACACACACACGCTCCTCTGACTCTTACAAAATAAGCAAAATCGAAAACATAATGACACAAAAACTAACAACAAAACCTACGCTTGCATCAGTATTAGTATGAAGTTGGCGCTACTCTCGAGAACATTTTTGAACAGGTGGTAAAATCATGGCTGTCCATGGCAGTTCGCTTTGTACTAAAAGCTCCAGATATTGTTGTGAAAATGATTGTTGAATGCTCGATAGGGCTAAGCGGCTGAGTACGAGGCCACATGACTGTCTAAAGCTGCGTGAACTTCATGAAGGCAGCCTGACTGCATCCCAAAGGGGCTGCAGAGTCGGGCCAAATTTGCAGACGCTTTTCATCAGAGGCACACGCAAATACTTATCATGTCGTTCAAGAAGCTGGGATGGAATGTTGTCAGGAGACTCAACGAACTGGGGAAGAATTCCTGAAAATGAGATGAATTGACTACGTTGTGCCATTTCTGCTGGTGTTTTCAACGCTGAAAGGTGATCATGACAGACAATCCTCTAATATTTCTGGAAATGAGTATTCTGGACAATCTCATCTCCACACATATCTGTCGGCTATATTGTGAGCATATCTTCTGCGTCTATAATCTATGAGCGCGAAGCAAGAACAAAGCAAAACACACACATACAAACACACACACACACACACACACACACACACACACACACACACACACACACGCATTAAGCAATCAAATCGAGGACCATTATCATAATAGGCCTACGCCGCATCTGCCCGCAGTAGATTACATGGCTTTTTTAGTGTCATAGACATTCAACCTTCATACAGAGAAAAAGAGATGTTTCCATAAAATCGCTGTATTATGACCTCCAATGGTATATTCCCTAGATTCACGTGTGCTGAGCTTTGGTCAAATGCGACGATATTTTTGCACCATAGTGGCTGTAGGTGAAGGCGCTGTAATAATGATGAACATGCAGCATGCTCCCCGTATTCATACAGGCATAATTGCCGTTAGCATCACGATATGGATTATTCTTCAGTCCAACACCGAGCCTTTTGATTTCCCCCGACAGCAAAGCGCGATGATTTGATTAGACCTAAAGCTCAGACTCCAATCAGTTAGATTGGATCTGGCGCACTCTACTTTGCATATCTTTTGTTATTATCATTCCCCTAGCATTTACTTTTAATGTCACTGTGTGGCAGCCGTTCGTTCCCACACATCTAGTAAGAATATCTGTCTGTCATTGGAACTACAACAGACATGCACCCTCAACGGGTTTAAAGAATTGCCTTATGTCACAGTAGTTGCCATTACTGTCAGCTAATAATATCACGTTCTTCTTCTCTTTTTTTTTAGTTTGTTCGTTGTTGTTTTTAATCCAGGGTTGTTGGACAACATGCAAACGTACTGAGACAAGGTCAAAATTCTGGAAATCAATCAGCCTTTCCGAACATTTTATCGTAAAAGAGGTAATCACGTTCATGACTGGTTAATACTAATGGAATAAACTAAAAATGTGGAATTGTAATGTATTTTCATTGAAAAAAAAATAGGGGGTGGGGTAAATCACACGCTTCATGAGCCCAGCTGCTGTGAACAAACAGCGATGTGAGCGAAAGACTATAGTCCTGTAAGAGCAGAACAATGTCTGGGGAGACAGCAGTGGTTGTAAACAGTCAGTCCGCAGCGTGTGCGATAATGAGGCACGAACGACAATTTTATTCAGAATCACGTTTACGCAGTTTGTGCCCTTGAGACTGACGAGATTTCGCGATACTTTGCGAGAGTTTTTGCAGAGGTCGCAACAACAGCTTTCATAGCTTTCGCAGTGCATTGTTTGACCCAGGATGGTTAGGTAAGTTATAGAGCTGATTATGCTCATTAATTTGATACCTAATTTCCCTATTTTTGATGTCAATATAGTAGTCCATTTTAGCATCAAAGTAAACGATTATTTTGCCAATGTTCAAGAAGCTTTTAGATCATAGTTTGATGTTTTGCTAGTTCCTGACTGGTATTGAAAATAGATCTCCGTAATTTCTTCGATTTCACAATCGTGAAACTTGAGCGAGTATTATCAATTAAAAAACGAAGAGGGGCACCATTTTTAAGGTTGTGAATTTTCCTGTTGAAAACAAGGCAAATTATGTTTTCTTACTGGAAGTGGTGTAGTGAATGAACACGCGTGGAATGTGTTGTTGATACCCAGACAATGGTCGTGGGCAATGGCAAGGATTGGAATGTTTCATGAGGAATTCCACTATCGCAGCTAGTCTTTGTTCATTCTGAAATGTGGTGTGTGCAAGCACATACTTCTTTCATGTGCATGCATTTCACCCTGTGTCAAGAATTCAGACTAGCAGTGCTCGGGGCAATCCACATGAATAATTGATTAAGCATTCATGTGCCTTGCAGCAGAGCTCGGGACAGGTGGCAGCCAGGTTCATTGTTCAGGGTCATTGTAAGTGCACACTCACATACACATCATTGGTTCCTGTGTAAAGTTCAAGTTTTGTACAGAGAGTGAAAATTCGATCACAATCTGGAACCTAACATTTAAAACTCACAGCATTGAGTCAGCAGCCAATGGATACTACGCAATGCGACACGCCGCGTCTTGCGACAGATTTCGACCAATCACAGACCCGGAATTCCGGTGCGAATGCGAGGATAAACTTTTTAAACTCGACGCTAGACATGTCTCTGAATTTTGCTAGTTCCTGACCCGTATTGAAATGAAGATGGGAAAACGTGCCCTTATTGTGATACTATATACTTTAGCGGACATAGTCTTCACCATATTTTAGAGGGGCATGAAATATTTGTGGTTAGTTTTTTGGCGTCAAACGTGAAGAAATATTTCTGAATACAATACCGAACTTCGAGAGGGATTTGATATTCTATATTCTTCTTTTCCGTTTATTTTGATCATGAGCATATTTCCTTATGTTTTCTCTTTCAGTCGATACTAAAAGTGTCGAAAACTGACGAGAAATACTCGTTCTACACGGATTTATACATGACCATGTATCTGCTCATTACGTATGCAAGCACCGCTCAGCCGTGCATACGACTTGAATAAATACGTGCGTTTTCGCTCGCGCTGCGGACTGACTGTAAAATGTTGGCGAGAAGAGAGAGGAAAGAACTGCCCTCTCGGTCCACGATGAAATACCACGGTACGCTCACAATGCATAATGCATTTCAAAATTGAAAATGTGTGAGTGATACCAAAAAACAGTAACTCTCTGCATGGCTGTTATTCCGTTATGGATTGCTGGGGTCGAGACGATACTTGAATTAAAGATTGAATAATCGAGTAACAGGACAAGAAAAACACGCTGTACGGAATAGGATGCTGCAGATTTGTTCATGTTCACAACGGTTTCGTGGAAGATGACGAATATGGACATAAATCGTAATGGAAAACTTCGTACTTCGTGAATGCATGAATCATTATGATGAATTTTGTCTTACTGTAGAAAATGACAAGGCCCAATACACGCGACGTCACACCTCATTTTTTTCGTGTTAATTTAAAGGACACTACCCCTATCATGACGGGGTCTGACACTACTACCGTATGCCCCCACCCCCCCCCCCCCAAAAAAAAAAAAATACAACGGGACCCTTCGCAACGATGATTTTAAAAATGGTAAATCAATCCAAATACAATTTTAGGGTATGAAACTATAACTTATTGCCCACATCTTACAAAAAACGGCATCCGATTTGCTTCAGTGGTCAAAGAGAAATGATGATTTTTGTAGAGCATGTCAGGAATCCCATCCCTCCAAGTTCTGTCCATTGTGTTCACACATTATGCAGTTCCAAGAGCATCCAAGTGCTTAACTTGGAAGAATCAGACCCATGACATACTTTGCAATGATCCACATTTCTCTGTGACCACTTAACCAAATTGAATACGGTTTTCTGCAAAATACATTGTATAGGTAAAATTATATATTTTGAGACCCTGAAATAACATTCAGACAGTTTAATCATATTGGAAGTTATCAATGCGAAAATCCGACTGTAGTTTGTTAGTTAGTTAGTTTGTTTGTTGTTGTTGTTGTTGGTGGTGGTGTTCTTTTTTTTTTTTTTTTGGTTTTTTTTTTGGGGGGGGAGGGGGGCATACGATATAATAGTGTATGATACGAAAAGTAACCATGGCAGCAGCAGGGAAACGACCTATTAGCCTTTAGCAGTCTGGCAGTGAAGCTGTAGTTGTGGTCATTGAAACTTGCACCAGTTTCAAAACTTTTTAATGAACTGGACCTTGCGTTGGTTCGGAGAATATGATATGAGTAATTCGGAAGTCGTTGGCGAAACTTAACCGGGATGCAATAATATATTCGACGTGTACGGTAAGAAAATGCATGCCATCATCTTTTTCTTTTCTGGGAAAAATGTCGAAACTATGTCAGAAATGGTTAAACGACAGACAGCTATATGAAATCAGTCCATTAGTCAATTAAAGACTGAATTACCAAAGCTGGGAAACGATTAAATGCGGACCCCGAGACCGTCCAAAATCATTTATCATTACAACGTGAAGGACTTGCTAGTCGCCCTGATAATATTGTAAAAGCATTGTCACGCTTTTGACATCACAAGTCAATTGCAGCGTTGAAAGGCTTGCTTGTTCCCTATACATGATACCTATACATATAAAACTAGAGATTGTAATTTGTCATCACTGACAAATTAAGGTGATCCGATTTTTTTTATCAATGATTCGAGTCCTGATACTGCAAAGTCTCAGCTACAACATATCAAAATCTGAGAGAAATTCACCGAAGCATAAGTAAGATAGTGCTCGATAAAGAGAGTCATGTCAATTTTCACATCTAAAAAATTCCCTCCCATAGAGATAACACGTCATAGCGAACATAGAAAAAGAAGTACATATGACCTTTGACCCCACTTTGCACAGACAAGATGGCATCTGAGCAAAAAGTGGTTATTTTATGAAATGATCCCTGTAACATGGATTTTACGTGTGCAAAATATGGGAAAGATAGGTCATGTATTCACCAAGATACAGGATGAAACATTTATGACCTTTGACCCTAATTTACATACCCAAGATGGCGTCTGATCAAGTAGTTGTTATTTTATGAAATAATGTTCGTGACATGAACTAAACATGTGCAAAATATGGTGGTGATAGGGTATGTTTTTCTTGAGTTATTGCACATAAAGTTGCAAAAAGAAAGGAATATCTCAATACATCGAAGATAAACTTTAATTTCAACCAAGTTTTTTCACGTGATCCCGACAACGTATGAAAAAACAAAGGGCACACTTACGATAGCCCTACGTCTCAGCTACAACATATTAAAACCTTAGAGAAATTCACTAAAGCATAAGTGAGCTAGTGCTCGATAAAGATAGTCATGTCAATTTTCATTTCCATAAAAATTGCACTCCCATAGAGATTACACGTAAACTGGTCAAATTTGACAAGGTTACCTTCAATCCATTTTTTCGAGGTGATGTCGTCATCTAATGAAAATTGTGTATTTAATTTATGAAAGAGCATTTCATAAGCTACAACATATTGAAATTTGGGTGAAAATTGGCAAAGGATAAGTGAGATACGCTCGAGTAAACTTGAAATTTGATGACGTCATTTTGAAAATTTACTTTTTTTACTTTATTAAGAAATTTGATATCTTTTAATCATTTTTTCAGCATCGCCAACCCATGAAATGACATATACAACTCATCAGCTTTCAGAATATGTAAAGGAAATGGGGGGTCACCGTCCATCCTGACGAGTAAAATCGGATTTAAGATTTGCGGTTTTTTGGCATAGTTGCACTGTCTATCGCCATTGACGCGCGCGCGGAATTTCAACTTTGACGGGCCCGTATGACGTCATATTGAGTCGGATTGACTTGAAACTTGGTAGAAATATTCCTTCACATTTCAGACATCTGATCACAGTGAAAAAAATGGGAAATTTCTATTGCATATGAGCTGTGCGTGCGTATATGCGCGCGCGCGTACGCGTCCGTCCGATTTTTTCATTTTTTCAAAAAATGCTCTAAATGGTCTGAAACGTGTGCAAAAAAATTTTGGGCTTGATTGGAGCATACAAATATTTCAACGCGCGCGTACGCGCACGTTTTAAGAGAAAATATAAATTTTGACAATATGAATAGAATTCGCTTGACTTGAAATATATGTGACGTAAATTTCATTTAAAAATTCCATCCCATTAATGAGATATGATTGAGAATGTGTTTTCATATAATGACGTCATAGTGACGTCACGGTCAACTGATCACAATGATTTTACTTGATCTGTCGTCTTTGGGACACGATACATACATGGTATAAGTTTGAACTTGATAGGCATAGCACTTTCTGAGCTAACCTCTGCACAACTTTTGAGGAGAAATAAAGAAAGAAACAAAGAAAGAAGAACTAGAGATTGTAATTTGTCATCACTGACAAATTAAGGTGATCCGATCTTTTTTTTAATCAATGATTCGAGTCCTGATACTGCAAAGTCTCAGCTACAACATATTAAAATCTGAGAGAAATTCACCGAAGCATAAGTAAGATAGTGCTCGATAAAGAGAGTCATGTCAATTTTCACATCTAAAAAATTCCCTCCCATAGAGATAACACGTCATAGCAAAGATAGAAAAAGAAGTACATGTGACCTTTGACCCCACTTTGCACAGACAAGATGGCATCTGAGCAAAAAGTGGTTATTTTATGAAATGATCCCTGTAACATGGTCTTTACGTGTGCAAAATATGGGAAAGATAGGACATGTATTCACCAAGATACAGGATGAAACATCTATGACCTTTGACCCTAATTTACATACCCAAGATGGCGTCTGATCAAGTAGTTGTAATTTTATGAAATAATTTTCGTGACATGAACTAAACATGTGCAAAATATGAAGGTGATAGGGGCTGTTTTTCTTGAGTTATTGCAAAGAAAGTTGCAAAAAGAAAGAAATATTTCAATACATCGAAGATAAATTTTAATTTCAACCAAGTTTTTTCACGTGATCCCGACAACGTATGAAAAAACGAAGGGCACACTTACGATAGCCCTACATCTCAGCTACAACATATTCAAATCTTAGAGAAATTCACCGAAGCATAAGTGAGCTAGTGCTCGATAAAGATAGTCATGTCAATTTTCATTTCCATAAAAATTGCACTCCCATAGAGATTACACGTAAACTGGTCAAATTTGACAAGGTTACCTTCAATCCATTTTTTCGAGGTGATGTCGTCATCAAATCAAAATTGTTTAATTACATTTATGAAAGAACATTTCATAAGCTACAACATATTGAAATTTGGGTGAAAATTGGCAAAGGATTAGTGAGATACGCTCGAGTAAACTTGAAATTTGATGACGTCATTTTGAAAATCTACTTTTTTTACTTTATTAAGAAATTTGATATCTTTTAATCATTTTATCAGCATAGCCAGCCCAAGAAATGACATGTACAACTCATCACCTTTCAGAATATGTAAAGAAAATGGGGGGTCACCGTCCATCCTGACGAGTAAAATCCGATTTAAAATTGGCGGTTTTTTGGCATAGTTGCACTGTGTATCCCCATTGACGCACGCGCGGAATTTTGAATTTGACGGGCCCGTATGACGTCATATTGAATCGGATCGACTTGAAACTTGGTAGAAATATTCCTTGAAATTTCGGACATCCGATCCGTGTGAAAAAATTGAAAATTTCTATTTCATATTAGCTGTGCGTGCGTATATGTGCGCGCGCGTACGCGTCCGTCCAATTTTTTCAATTTTTCAAAAAATGCTCCAAATGGTCTGAAACGTGTGCAAAAAAAATTTGAGCTGGATTTGAGCATACAAATATTTCAACGCGCGCGTACGCGCGCGTTTTGAGATAAAAATAAATTTTGAGAATATGAGTAGAATGCGCTTGACTTGAAATATATGTGACGTAAATTTCATTGAAATATTCCATTCCATTAATGAGATATGCATGAAAATGTGTTTTCATATAATGACGTCATAGTGACGTCACGGTCGACTGATCACTATGATTTTACTTGCGCTGTCGTCTTTGCGACATGATACATATATGGTATAAGTCTGACATTGAGAGGCAATGCACTTTCTGAGCTAACCTCTGCACAACTTTTGAGGAGAAACTAGAGATTGTAATTTGTCATCACTGACAAATTAAGGTGATCCGATTTTTTTTTATCAATGATTCGAGTCCTGATCGCAATAGGCATGACCATACAAGTTTCAT
Source organism: Diadema antillarum (assembly GCF_040938485.1). NCBI lineage: Eukaryota > Metazoa > Echinodermata > Echinoidea > Diadematoida > Diadematidae > Diadema > Diadema antillarum. Next base: position 188,188 of record NW_027271341.1, on the reverse strand, counting down.
CTGTGTTTAGAGACATTGGCCGTGTGATGTTTGCATTCTCATTTAGAAAAGGGAGTCATATCTGCCATCTTTGGTACCAAATTCTGTATACACTGAATAACGAAGATACAGCAATGAATACATATGACCTTTGACCCACCTTTGCACTCCCAAGATTACATCTGATGAAATAGTGGTTATTTTGTGAAATGATTCTCGCGACATCGTCTATACGTGTGAAAAATATGGGAAAGATAGGACAGGTATTCACTAAGATACAAGATGAAACATTTATGACCTTTGACCCTAATTTACATACCCAAGATGTTGTCCGATCTAGTAGTTGTTATTTTATGAAATAATGTACGAGACATGAACTAAACATGTGCAAAATATGGGGGTGATAGGGCGTGTTTTTCTTGAGTTATTGCAAAGAAAGTTGCAGAAAGAAAGAAATATCTCAATACATAGAAGATAAGCTTTAATTTCAACCAATTTTTTATCGTAATTCCGACATCGTATGAAAAAACGAATTAAATAAAACGATAGCGCAAAGTCTCAGCTACAATATATTAAAATCTGGGAGAAATTCACCGAAGGGTAAGTGAGCTAGTGCTCGATAGAGACAATCATGTCAATTTTCACATTAAAGAAAATTCCCTCCCATAGAGATAACACGTCATAACGAAGATACAGAAAGAAGTACATATGACCTTTGACCTCAATTTGCACAGACAAGATGGCATCTGAGTAAATAGTGATTATTTTGTGAAATGATCCTTGTAACATGGTCTTTGCGTGTGCAAAATATGGGAAAGATAAGACATGTATTCACTAAGATACAGGGTGAAACACCTATGACCTTTGACCCTAATTTACATACCCAAGATGGTGTCCGATCAAGTAGCTGTTATTTTATGAAATAATTCACGTGACATGAACTAAACATGAGCAAAATATAGAAGTGATAGAGGCCGTTTTTCTTGAGTTATTGCAAAGAAAGTTGCAGAAAGAAAGAAATATCTCAATACATCGAAGATAAGCCTGAATTTCAACCCAATTTTTTGACGTGATTTTGACATCGTATGAAAAAACAAAGGGCACACTTACGGTAGCGTAAAGTCTCAGCTACAACATATTAAAATCTGGGAGAAATTTACCGAAGCTTAAGTGAGCTAGTGCTCGATAAAGATAGTCATGTCAATTTTCATTTCCAGAAAAACTGCACTCCCATAGAGATAACACGTAAACTGGTCAAATTTGACAAGATTACTTTTAATCCATTTTTACGAGGTGATACTGTTATCCAATCAGAACACTGTAATTTTATGTTTGAAAGAACATTAAATAAGCTACATCATACTGAAATCTGGGTGAAAATTGACAAAGGACTAGTGAGATACGCTCGAATGAACTTGAAATTTGATGACGTCATTTTGAAAATTTACTTTTTTTACTTTATTAAGAAATTTGATATCTTTTAATCATTTTGTCAGCGTTGCCAACCCATGAAATGACATGTACAACTCATCAGTTTTCAAAATATGTATAGAAAATGGGGGGTCACCGTCCATCCTAACGAGTAAAATCGGATTCAAAATTGGCAGTTTTTTGGCATAGTTGTACTGTATATCGCCATTGACGCGCGCGCGGAATTTCAACTTTGACGGGCCCGTATGACGTCATATTGAGTCGGATTGACTTGAAACTTGGTAGAAATATTCCTTGACATTTCAGGCAGCCGATACGTGTGAAAAAACGGGAAATTTCTATTGCATATAAGCTGTGCGTGCGTATATGCGCGCGCGCGTACGCGTCCGTCCGATTTTTTCAATTTTTCAAAAAATGCTCCAAATGGTCTGAAACGTGTGCAAAAAAAATTTGAGCTCGATTTGAGCATACAAATATTTCAACGCGCGCGTACGCGCACGTACTAAGAGAAAATGTAAATTTTGAGAATATGAGTAGAATGTGCATAACTTGAAATATATGTGACGTGAATTTCATTGAAAAACTTCATTCCATTAATGAGATATGACTGAAAATGTGTTTTCATATAATGACGTCATAGTGACGTCACGGTCGACTGATCACTTTGATTTTAGTTCGATTGCCGTCTTTGGGACACGATACATACATGGTATAAGTTTGAAATTGATAGGCAGAGTACTTTCTGAGCTAACCTCTGCACAACTTTTGGGGAGAAATAAAGAAAGAAAGAAGAAGAAAGAATCCGTACAGATACAATAGGTGATCCGAGAGGATACTCGGATCACCTAATAAAGAAGAAGAAGAACTAGACTTAGAATTTGTCAACACTGACAAATTAGGTGATCCGATCTGTTTGGAAATCAATGATGTGAGTCCTGATCCAAATAGGCATGACCATACATGTTTTATCGGTGTTGAGGGGACATTGGCTGTGTGATGTTTGGATTCTCATTTAGAAAAGGGAGTCAGACCTGCCATCTTTGGTACCGAATTTCGTATACAGTAACGAAGATACAGAATGAAGTACAGTATACAATATGACCTTTGACCCCACTTTGCACACCCAAGATGACATCTGAGCAAAAAGTGGTTATTTTGTGAAATGATTCTTGTAACATGGTCTTTGCGTGTGCAAAATGTGGAAAAAGATAGGACATGTATTCACCAAGATACAGGATGAAACATTTTTTATCTTTGACCCTAATTTACATAACCAAGATGGTGTCCGATAAAGTAGCTGTTATTTTTTTGAAATAATGTATGTGACATGAACTAAACATGTGCAAAATATGGGGGTAATAGGGAATGTCTTTCTTGAGTTATTGCAAAGAAAGTTGCAAAAAGAAAGAAATATGAAAAAAATACATCGAAGCTAAGCTTTAATTTTAGCAAAGTGTTATGACGTGATTTCGATGTCGTATGAGTAAACGAAGGGCACATAACGATAGCGCAAAGTCTCAGCTACAACATATTAAAATCTAGGAGAAACTCACCGAAGGGTCAGTGAGCTAGTGCTCAATAAAGACAATCATGTCAATTTTCACATCTAGAAAAATTCCCTCCCATAGAGATAACACGTCATTACGAAGATACAGAAAGAAGTACATATGACCTTTGACCCCACTTTGCACAGACAAGATGGCATCTGAGCAATAAGTGGTTATTTTGTAAAATTCAATACATCAAAGATAAGCTTATTTCAACCACGTTTTTTGACATGATTTCGTCTTCGTATGAAGAACAAAAGGCACACTAGCAATAGCGCAAAGTCTCAGCTACAACATATTAAAATCTGGGAGGAATTCACAGAAGGGTAAGTGAGCTAGTGCTCGATAAAGACAATCATGTCAATTTTCGCATCTAGAAAAATTCCCTTCCATAGAGATAACACGTCATATAGAGAAAAAGGTACATATGACCTTTGACCCCAATTTACACAGACAAGATGACATCTGAACAAAAAGTGGTTATTTTGTGAACTGATCCTTGTAACATGGTCTTTGCGCGTGCAAAATATTGGAAAGATAGGATATGTATTCGCCAAGATACTGGATGAAACATTTATGACCTTTGACCCTAATTTACATACCCAAGATGGTGTCCGATCAAGTAGTTGTTATTTTATGAAATAATGTACGTGACATGAACTAAACATGTGCTAAGTATGGGGCTGATAGTCATTGTTGTTGTTCATCTATTGCACAGAAAGTAGTAGAAAGAAAGAAAAATAAAGAAAAAATTATATTATTTTATAGAAATTTAAAGGAGAAGCATAAAAAAATCAGAGAAAGATGAAGCTAGGAAAGGAGATTCAGACGAACTAAAGAAAAAGAAGAAAAAAGTGTTTAAAAAATATAAAAAAAAAATATTGGCAGGAGTGAGCTTCGAACCAGGGACCTTAGGATTACGAGTCGGATGCGCTATGCAATGACCTATTTCATGCTCCATAGGCCCTGTGTATTAAGCAAAATGACGCTGCATCGAAACTACGTGCCATTTTCAACCAAGTTTTTCGACGTGATGCCGACGTCATATGAAAAAATGAAGGGCACATTAACGATAGCCCAAAGTCTCAGCTATAACATACTAAAATCTGGGGAAAATTCACCGAAGCATAAGTGAGCTAGTGCTCGAAAAAGATAGTAATGTCAATTTTCACTGCCAGAAAAACTGCTCTCCCATAGAGATAACACGTAAACTGGTCAAATTTTACAAGGATACTTTCAATCCATTTTTACGAGGTGATGACGTTATCCAATCAAAATGTTTTTATTACATTAATGAAAGAACATTTCGTAAGCTACAACATACTGAAATCTGGGTGAAAATTGGCGAAATTTAAGTGAGATACGCTCGAGTGAATTTGAAATTTGATGACGTCATTTTGAAAATTTACTTTTTTTACTTTATTAAGAAATTTGATATCTTTTCATCATTTTTTCAGTATCGCCAACCCATGAAATGACATGTACAACTCACCAGCTTTTAAAATATGTAAAGAAAATGGGGGGTCACCGTTCATCCTGACGAGTAAAATCAGATTTAAATTTGGCGGTTTTTTGGCATAGTTGCACTGTATATCGCCATTGACGCGCGCGCGGAATTTCAACTTTGACGGGCCCGTATGACGTCATATTGAGTCGGATTGACTTGAAATTTGATAGAAATATACCTTGGCATTTCAGACATGCGATGCGTGTGAAAAAACGGGAAATTTCTGTTGCATTTGAGCTGTGCGTGCGTATATATGCGCGCGCGTACGCGTCCGTCCGATTTTTTCAATTTTTCAAAAAATGCTCCAAATGGTCTGAAACGTGTGCAAAAAAAATTTGAGCTCGATTTGAGCATACAAATATTTCAACGCGCGCGTACGCGCACGTTTTAAGGCATAGATGAATTTTGAGAATATGAGTAGAATGCGCTTGACTTGAAATATATGTGACGTAAATTTCATTGAAAAACTCCATTCCATTAATGAGATATGATTGAAAATGTGTTTTCATATAATGACGTCATAGTGACGTCACGGTTGACTGATCACTATGATTTTACTTGCGCTGCCGTCTTTGCGATATGATACATATATGGTATAAGTTTGACATTGATAGGCAATGCACTTTCTGAGCTAACCTCTGCACAACTTTTGTCCAGAAATAAAGAAAGAAAGAACTAGACTTGGAATTTGTCAACACTGACAAATTAGGTGATCCGATCTATTCGGAAATCAATGATTTACGTCCTGATCCCAATAGGCATGACCATAAATGTTTCATCTGCGTTTAGGGGACATTGGCCGTGTGATGTTTGGATTCTCATTTAGAAAAGGGAGTAAGACCTGCCATCTTTGGTACCGAATTCCGTATACACTAACGAAGATACAGAATTAAGTATATTTGACCTTTGACCCCACTTTGCACACCCAAGATGGCATCTGAGCAAAAATTGGTTATTTTGTGAAATGATTCTTATAACATGGTCTTTGCGTGTGCAAAATATGGGAAAGATAGGACATGTATTCACCAAGATACAGGATTAAACATTTATGACCTTTGACCCTAATTTACATACCCAAGATGGTGTCTGATCAAGTAGCTGTTATTTTATGAAATAATGTACGTGACACGAACTAAACATGTGCAAAATATGGGGGTGATAGAGGCTCTTTTTCTTGAGTTATTGCAAAGAAAGTTGCAGAAAGAAAGAAATATCTCAATACATCGAAGATAAGCTTTAATTTCAACCAAGTTTTTTAACATGATCCCGACATTGTATGAAAGAACTAATGGTACATGACGATAGCCCAAAGTCTCAGCTACAACCTATTAAAATCTGGGAGAAATTTACCGAAGGGTAAGTGAGCTTGTGCTCGATACAGACAGTCATGTCAATTTTCATTTCCAGATAAACTCCACTCCAATAGAGATAACACGTAAACTGGTCAAATTTGACAAGGTTACTTTCAATCCATTTTTACGAGGTAATGACGTCACCCAATCAAAATTATGATCGAACTAAACAGAAAGAGCAAATAATAAGCTACAACATATTAAAATCTGGGAGAAATTCACCGAAGGGTAAGTAAGCTAGTGCTCGATAAAGACAATCGTGTCAATTTTCACATCTAGAAAAATTCCCTCCCATATAGATAACACGTCATAACGAAGATACAGAAAAAAGTACATATGACCTTTGACCCCACTTTGCACAGACAAGATGGCATCTGAGCAAAAAGTGATCATTTTGTGAAATGATTCTTGAAACATGGCCTTTGCGTGTGCAAAATATGGTAAAGATAAGACATGTATTCACCAAGATACAGGATTAAACATTTATGACCTTTGACCCTAATTTACATACCCAAGATAGTGCCCGATCAAGTAGCTGTTATTTTATGAAATAATGTACGTGACACGAACTAAACATGTGCAAAATATGGGGGTGATAGAGGCTGTTTTTCTTGAGTTATTGCAAAGAAAGTTGCAATAAGAAAGAAATATCTCAATACATCGAAGATAAGCTTTAATTTCAACCAAGTTTTTCGACGTGATGCTGACATCGTATGAAATAATGAAGGACACATTATCGATAGCCCAAAGTCTCAGCTACAACATATTCAAATCTAGGAGAAATTCACCGAAGCATAAGTGAGCTAGTGCTCGATAAAGATAGTCATGTCAATTTTCATTTCCAGAAAAACTGCACTCCCATAGAGATAACACGTAAACTGGTCAAATTTGACAAGATAACATTCAATCCATTTTTATGAGGTGATGCCATCATCCGATCAAAATGTTGTTAAATATGACTGAAAGACCATTTAATAAGCTACAACATATTGAAATCTGGGTGAAAATCGGCAAAGGATAAGTGAGATAAACACGAGTGAACTTGAAATTTGATGACGTCATTTTCAAAATTTACTTTTTTTATTTTATTAAGAAATTTGATATCTTTTAATCATTTTTTCAGTATCGCCGACCCATGAAATGACATGTACAACTCATAACCTTTTAGAATATGTAAAGAAAATGGGGGGTCACCGTCCATCCTGACGAGTAAAATCGGATTTAATATTGGCGGTTTTTTGGCATTGTTGCACTGTATATCGCCATTGACGCGCGCGCGGAATTTCAACTTTGACGGGCCCGTATGACGTCATATTGGGTTGGATTGACTTGAAACTTGGTAGAAATATTCCTTGACATTTTAGGCATCCGATAAGTGTGAAAAAATGGGAAATTTCTATGTCGTATGAGCTGTGCGTGCGTATATGTGCGCGCGCGTACGCGTCCGTCCAATTTTTTCGATTTTTCAAAAAATGCTCCAAATGGTCTGAAACGTGTGCAAAAAAAATTTGAGCTCGATTTGAGCATACAAATATTTCAACGCGCGCGTACGCGCACGTTTTAAGAGAAAATATGAATTTTGATTATATGAGTAGAATGCGCTTGACTTGAAATATATGTGACGTAAATTTCATTGAAAATTTTCATTCCATTAAAGAGATATGATTGAGAATGTGTTTTCATATAATGACGTCATAGTGACGTCACGGTCGACTAATCACTACGATTTTACTTGACCCGTCGTCTTTGGGACATGATACATATATGGTATAATTTTGACATTGATAGGAAGTGGACTTTCTGAGCTAACCTCTGCACAACTTTTGTCCAGAAATAAAGAAGAAGAATAAAGAATCCGTACAGATACAGAAGGTGATCCGAGATGATTCTCGGATCACCTAACTAGAGATTGTAATTTGTCATCACTGACAAATTAAGGTGATCCGATTTTTTTTTTAATCAATGATTCGAGTCCTGATCGTAATAGGCATGACAATACAAGTTTCATCTGTGTTTAGAGACATTGGCCGTGTGAGGTTTGGATTCTCATTTAGAAAAGGGAGTCATATCTGCCATCTTTGGTACCAATTCTGTATACACTGAATAACGAAGATACAGCAACGAATACATATGACCTTTGACCCACCTTTACACTCCCAAGATGGCATCTGAGGAAAAAGTGGTTATTTTGTGAAATGATTCTTGCGACATCGTCTATATTCGTGTGCAAAATATGGCAAAGATAGGACAGGTATTCACCAAGATGCAAAATGCAAAGTCTTAGGTACAACATAAAATCTGGGAGAAATTCACCGAAGGGTAAGTGAGAGCTAGTGCTCGATAAAGAAAAGCATGTCGATTTTCACATTAAAAAAAAATCCCTCCCATAGAGATAACACGTCATAACGAAAATACAGAAAGAAGTACATATGACCTTTGACCTCACTTTGCACACCCAAGATGGCGTCTGAGCAAAAAGTGGTTATTTTGTGAAATGATCCTTGTTACATGGTCTTTATGTGTGCAAAATATGGGAAAGATAGGACATGTATTCACCAAGATACAGGATGAAACATTTATGACCTTTGACCCTAATTTACATACCCAAGATGGTGTCTGATCAAGTAGTTGTTATTTTATGAAATAATGTACGTGACATGAACTAAACATGTGCAAAATATGGGATTGATAGCCATTGTTGTTGTTCATCTATTGCACAGAAAGTAGTAGAAAGAAAGAAAAATAAAGAAAAAAATATGTTATTTTATAGAAATTTGAAGGAGAAGCATAAAAAAATCAGAAAAAGATAAAGTTAGGAAGGGAGATTGAGAATAACTAAAGAAAAAGAAGAAAAAAAGTGTTTAAAAAAATGAAAAAAAAAATTGGCAGGGGTGAGCCTCGAACCAGGGACCTTAGGATTACGAGTCGGATGCGCTATGCAATGACCTATTTCATGCTCCATAGGCCCTGTGTATTAAGCAAAATGACGCTGCATCGAAGCCACGTGCCATTTTCAACCAAGTTTTTCGACGTGATGCCGACGTCGTATGAAAAAATGAAGGGCACACTTACGATAGCCCAAAGTCTCAGCTACAACATACTAAAATCTGGGAAAAATTCACCGAAGCAAAAGTGAGCTAGTGCTCGAAAAAGAGAGTCATGTCAATTTTCACTGCCAGAAAAACTGCTCTCCCATAGAGATAACACGTAAACTGGTCAAATTCTACAAGGATACATTCAATCCATTTTTACGAGGCGATGACGTCATCCAATCAAAATGTTGTTTTTACATTAATGAAAGAACATTTCATAAGCTACAACATACTGAAATATGGGAGAAAATTGGCAGAGGATAAGTGAGATACGCTCGAGTAAACTTGTAATTTGATGACGTCATTTTGAAAATTTACTTTTTTTACTTTATTAAGAAATTTGATATCTTTTAATCATTTTGTCAGCATTGCCTACCCATGAAATGACATGTACAACTCATCAGCTTTCAATATATGTAAAGAAAATGGGGGGTCACCGTCCATCCTGACGAGTAAAATCGGATTTAAAATTGGCAGTTTTTTGGCATAGTTGCACTGTATATCGCCATTGACGCGCGCGCGGAATTTCAACTTTGACGGTCCCGTATGACGTCATATTGAGTCGGATTGACTTGAAACGTGGTATAAATATTCCTTGACATTTCAGACATGCGATCAAAGTGAAAAAACTGGAAATTTCAATTGCATATGAGCTGTGCGTGCGTATATGCGCGCGCGCGTACGCGTCCGTCCGATTTTTTCAATTTTTCAAAAAATGCTCCAAATGGTCTGAAACGTGTGCAAAAAAATTTTGAGCTCGATTGGAGCATACAAATATTTCAACGCGCGCGTACGCGCACGTTTTAAGAGAAAATATGAATTTTGAGAACATGAGTAGAATGCGCATAACTTTAAATATATGTGACGTAAATTTCATTGAAAAATTCAATTTCATTAATGAGATATGATTGAGAATGTGTTTTCATATAATGACGTCATAGTGACGTCACGGTCGACTGATCACAATGATACATTAGATTTGCCGTCTTTGGGACATGATGCATACATGATATAATTTTGAAATTGACAGGCAGCGGACTTTCTGAGCTAACCTCTGCACAACTTTTGAGGAGAAATAAAGAAGAAGAAGAAGAAGAAGAAGAACAAAGAATCCGTACAGATACAGAAGGTGATCCGAGAGGATACTCGGATCACCTAAAAAGAAGAACAAAGAATCAGTACAGATACAGAAGGTGATCCGAGAGGATACTCGGATCACCTAATAAAGAATCAGTACAGATACAGAAGGTGATCCGAGAGGATACTCGGATCACCTAATGATACCTAAACATGAGCACGAAACGTCATTCACAGCTTGATTTTACCTAACTTGAAAAAATATATAATATCATATACGACATAAATTATCAAAAAACGGCATCTGATAGGGCCACATCGTCTCCTTGTCAAACATTAAACCATTTGATTGACTTTATTCCATCCCCCATAAACGCACACACACACTACCAATGGATATCACTTCACTTTGTATGCAAAGTTTGATAAGATGCTCTTTTGATTTAAACGGCTGTCAGTATGTGTAGTATAGCATGAAAGTAAAAACTAAAACAGCACAGCAATATAATTCGTTCATGCATATTTCAGACGTATGAAGCGCCACAGTAAAATGGTCTCATTATTGAAAATCGCGGAAATTTGTATCCCCATTTAGCAGGAAAACAGTAATTGATACACACTAAAATGAAATGAAGCGATGGAAGAAAATAGAACACGGTGTTAATTCAATAAAGGCCTACTCCTATGTGGATGTTCCTCCCCCTTAAAGTCCATGAGGAGGTCATGTGAATTCGTGTCGGACTCAAGGTAATGTTGTAGGTTTATATCGCCTGTTTTATCACATTGCTTTTCGTCTTGATCTATATAGCAAGTGGATATTCTAACTGTGCCAATATGAAACAAAATGCAAATGTGTTTCATGTTGATAGAGAGGTATGGCCACGAAATGACATGTCTACATACAGCCATCGCCGACTGCACATACCATCTACTGATGAAATTCAGATGACACTACGTGATGTTATGTACTGGAAAAAGTACGTGTACCTATGGAGCTATATACTATTGTGTTGTTGCTCCATGGTGTTCCCATGGTACCGATAGCTTGCTGTAGATTAGTAGGCAAATATAAATAAGTAAATATATACATGTATATGTAGAAGAAGTATTGGAACAAGTTCACTCGGTTGACAGCAGGTTCATCCGTATTTTATTGCTACTCGGAGTTTTTTTAAGTGCGCACTGGTCACTATGGTCCAGGCGCGAATAGTTTGTTTTGTTTTGTTTTTGTTTTGGTATCACGCGCTAAAAATGCGTTAATTCAATCCAAATGCATTTCTGGGATGTATTTAATCATTGCCTGATGATTGCCCCTAAATGAAGGTGGCATGAAACTCCGAGTAGCAATAAAATACGGATGAACCTGCTGTCAACCGAGTGAACTTGTTCCAATATACTTCTGTCTAAAGCTCTTCCTTTGAGGATATCGAGCACTCTTCATAGAAGGATAGAATCACCAAGTGTACATGTATATGTATATATATATATATATATATATATATATATACAATATGCAGGTCTGATGGTGTGGAAGCTATCTAGTACAAAAATTTAAGGGAAGTAACATCTTGGCAACCTGGGGAAATGAATCACGGGTGCACGTCACGAGACCGACACCCACGAGTCATACAGCCCACAAGTCATACAGCTCACAAGTCAAACAGCCCACGAGTCATACAGCTCACAAGTCATACAGCCCACCAGTTATACAGCCCACGAGTCCGACACTGAGTAAATAAAGCCCACGAGTTCGACATCAACTAAAATATGCGCACGAGTTATACAGCCCATGAGTTCGACACTATGCATAAAAGGCTCGCGAGACCGACACTAATCAAAATAGACTCACGAGACCGACACTAGGCAAAGAAGGCCCACGAGACCGACAGGATGAACAGCGCCACCTATAGACCAACTAATTGTATAGGGTGTCTAGACAATGGCAAAAGGATGATACGAAAGATGGAAAAGGAGAGTTGCTAGGGTATTACCCCGTCAATTGCCCTCCTTCATCCCCTGAACTGTTCAAGATCTTTGTGTTTGCGTGTGTTAGTGTTTGGGAAAAAATAAACAAAATTCAGTAAAAATACATGAGATGTTTCAACATTAATTTCGAAAATGCCAAAACACTCTCATTTCCCTTTCCGCAAAACACATACCGGTGTACACCTTCTTAGAAAAAAAAAAATGATGTGGACATTCAGATCAACCAACTAAAAAAAAGTAGCAAGCTGTGAAATGAAGTTTACCAAAAAAAAAAAAAAAAATATTTCAGTGCACACCTGCTTTCCATGATAGAGAGGGGGAGTAGTCATCTGCGAAGGTGTTGATTTAGTTTAAATTCACAGAAATAATAATTAGTAATCGTCTATTAAGGTAGCGTTAAGTTTTCGGGGAAAGAAGATGCACCCATGAAAACAGCTATTCTATTTCTTGAGAAATGTACCGTTTTGAGGAGAATAATTCTACAAACACAAGCCACAAATCGAGGCGAATCGCTGCGATATAAAACGATTTCATCCATTCAATATAGCCGACATTAGGGCCTATATAGTTACAGAGAAATTTACAAATTGAACTCTAACACACAGGCTAGAAATTGGGAAAGCCTATCAAGAATAGCACGATGGCATTTAAAATTAAACCATTATCGTTCTTGTCCTCTATTATGTTTTTCATACTTTTTTTTTGGGGGGGGGGAGGAGGACTTTATTTTATTATAAAAAAAAAGAAAAAATGGTAACAATGTCGCTCCCCGCAGCGTGACAGAACTGCCCCCTAAAAGCCACACGTGCTGTAGAAATACATACTTGATGTCGTTGATATGTAGATGGTGCTCTTCAATTAGTTACAATCTCTCGCTCGATAGCGTGACGAAATGGCACCCGCCAGTATGTAATTTTCCCCTTCATGGAATACCCTGTACAGGTGCATATTTGTAATTGACATGTAGATGGCGCTGCTCATCTTGTCGGTCTCGTGAGCCTTCTTTGCCTACTGTCGGTCTCGTGGGCCTTCTTTGCCTAGTGTCGGTCTCATGAGCCTCTTTTGTCTACTGTCGGTCTAGTGAGCCTTTATTGTGTAGTGTCGGTCTCATAGGCTTTCTTTGCTTAGTGTCGGTCTCGTGTACCTTTTGTGCGTAGTGTCGAACTTATGGGCTGTATGACTCGTGAGCCGTATGACTCATTGGCTGTATGACTCATTAACCTATTTTTTATGTCGGTCTCGTGGACCGTATGACTCGTGGGTGTCGGTCTGGTGGGATGACCCTTGAATCACATGTACTTCGTTGTTTGTGCTGCACGATTCATGACAACCAGAAAATTGTCTTCGTTGTCATCATCTTTATCATTGTGTAGGAAGGAGAGTTAAAGTGTAACAGTAGCAGTAGCATTTAGTAATCAGCAGTAAAATTATAGGGGTAGACTTAAACGCCAGAATTTGATATTATATTACTTGAGTAGTATAGAAGTAGCAGCATCCTGCATATACAATGTTACTGAGTATACTACTGGTAAATATCATGCATCTTAGCTCACAATTTACTGTGTTTATATTATATTTTGATATGTGAAGAATATGTATACTTTTTTCTTTTGTATTTGGGCAAATGTTTGTAACTTTTCATGTTTAAATCAAATTGAATAAATTAAATGAAATGAAATAATTCTTATCGTTATTGTAATCATCATGATCAGCAACAGTGGCCGTGTATCAGTAACACTGAAAATAGACAATGGTAGTAATAATGGTGGTATAGTAGTCGTCCATATTAGAAGAAGTAGCAATTGTGGTGATAGAAATTGTCTGAATATATAGTGCATAGAAGACGATAACATAGAAGCAAACTCAGTTCTCTAACATGAACTTCTGGAATAACAAGAAATGCAAAATTGTAATTTGTTTCACAGTGTAATCATAGCACACCGACAACTAATATTGCAACAAACAAAGAGTAATTATAAAGTGAATATCACGACTGTTAATATCCCAGAGCAGTAGAACGATCGTGAGAATATACACGCTAACGTCTCTTTTCCTCACTTTCTTCTGATTATCATTTGGCAAGCAGGCTTTAATCTCCTTCATTTACTTCATATTTTTCTCTTCATATTATAGAGCGGAATTGCTATAATCAAACTCAGCTGAAGGATTCAATTTAAAAGCATCATAGCATAATATGGAGAGTTAAGAAAGGAAGAATAGTAACCAGGCAGGCATCACAGTAATAACAAACAAAAATAAAACATAAATCGATTACCGGCATAGATACTGGAAAAAGATGTAAATTGAGAGGTATCGCGTGTTCAACGTGGGTTTGGTATACTCATCTGAACATTTACTCCTTTATAAGTCAACAGAGAGAAAGAGACATTAAAATAGCCTGACATATCAATCTCGACGCTGAAAAACATGCTAGTTATCTGTCATCGAGTTTCCCCATGCCAGGACTTTTTCGGTGGCTGATTGGGCATGAGGAGGAAGCTACTTAGGTTTATATGCACTCTGTCTATAGTTTGGATTATTGATGAATGAAATTCGGAGAGTCGACACGAAAAATCACATTACTATGAGTAACTCAAAGCAAATCTGACTGTCGAGAAAATCACAATTTGAAAGAAGACTAGGATGGCAGACAAAAAAAAAAAAATTGTTAAGAAATTTTCTCGGAGCCCCGTATCGGGAACCGTTTCGGAAGAAATCAGATCAGTACAGGAAGTCATTAAAACATACTAAAATGGAAAAAGAAACTGCACAATGGGTTCGCAATAAATTGAGAGATATCTAAGTTTTTCGCTCAATTTAGAAAAATAAGCATAAAATCATTCTCTGTTTGTGAGTTATCTGTGGGACACCTGTGAATACTACAGGGTACATCATTGTCACATTCACTGACTCTTTAAGTCATATCAGTGATACAAACGGAAGAAATGCATAAAAGATTAATCGAACATTTTAAAACTACATTACTAAAAAGCTGGCAAGCACAAAACATTTAAAAGTCGGTAATTACTACCGATTTTCTTCCAGTGATACGAAGAGTTTGAAGATAATTTGATTTGTGGATGTGTAAATACATTTCGATACGTTGAAAATTAACCATAGTACTAGTACTCTTAACTCCATAACTTGGAACCGATTGCAAAAACAAACACAGAAATGGCACGAATTACAGGAGCGCACTGGTGGATCTGCAATATAGGGTAAATGTTACGCATATTGATGACAAATTCAACTTCGAGACGCTTCAGTAAAATTGTTGGGCATATTATGACCAGCAAGATAGTGGCAACGACGTTTTAGGAACGCATAAAACCCTTCTGTTCAAAAGCCAAAACCATGCAACTTATCGGTATAAAATCATACTCGGAACATCTTATATCCAAACCAATGGTCTGTTGAGCGAAAAAAAAACTATGTAATGTTATAGGCAACGATGTCTTTCCACGTATATCGAACTTTTGGGAGATTTTTTCTTCATTAATGACATTCACAAAGTTAAAATGCAACATATGAATTATATCAACTTGGACGAGGGAGCATGTCACGTGTGCACAAGGCACATTTGAAAATAATGAAACAAAAACAACAAATATTTCTATTTATGAACCAGAAATAAAGAATAGCTAAAGAATCACACTGGCTAAAATTAATGGGAGACGTGTTAAATATTTTCCAAAATTTCCTTGAAAGATAACCGTCAAAAGGGATATGCGGCACTCCACGGTGCTCAACATAACACTGATTACTCCATTAGTTACAAGATTACAAGGAGAATTTTAACAATTTGTAAGCACGAAAGCCATCGCCCGAAGCAGGTTGTTAAGACCAGCTTCCTTCGAAGCTGTCTTTCTGATTTCATGGACATTCCTTATTTGATTCAAGGACAGTCGGGTAATTTGTGTGTCATCTTGATTTCACGAGATTTCAAAGCGTTTAATAGAAAAGTGGGATAAACTGACTTTCATTGGCATGCGGAGCAGTGTCTTCGCACACGCCGTCAACATCAATGGAAAGATGATACATTTTGATATACTGGGAACGTCTTCAGATTTTCTGTTATTACAAGAATGTTCATATCACTCCATCAAAACATATCCCTGCATATCCCGGCATGTCTTCTTAGGGTGGGTAATGCATAAATGAGTCTTTTTTATCACCATCTGGGATCATACAATGACAAAACTTGCTGGGTGCGAAAAACTGACAGCACGTAGAGGTGAAATCGTCCAAAGAACTAAGGATGAGGTAATCATACTTGTTACCGCGAAAGGACATCTCTTTGAGTGATAAACTAACATCGGGTAATATATCCATTCAGTTATCATACATACCTCCCAACCGTGCGAAGAAACATTATATCAAACTTTGTGTGCATTTAGTAACACGTGGAAGTCATTTTCACAAGTATAAGAAGATAAGGAATAAATAACATGTTTAGTAATTATCACTTCTTTGCTACGGAACATCTTTCAAATGGATGCATTGCTGCTCACATTGTGTTCTACCAATTAAGGTAAAAAGTAGTCAAAATATACAAAGCACAATGTTATTACACAATATGATTGCAAACACAAGTATACTGAACAGCGACCTGCGTTATTCTGGTTCTGACTTCATAAAATATGTTTCCCCTGCTCTCGAAATATATCTCGCATAAGTAATTCACTACCAACTATCCGTCAAGACATATCAGTGTGGATAGGAATCCCAGTAAACCAAATCGCTCCCTGCGTCATCGCTGACGTCAAATCACACCATTGCTCTCGTCTCTGTTTCTCCGTTCCTCGTCTCTCTCATCGGAGGTGGCAAGGATACAGCGCCGTATCTCCGGCACGTGCATAACGCATAGGATGGGGTTCACGCACACCTGCAGAAAAGTCAGCCACGTTGCCATGGAGACGAAAGCGATTGGTAGTTGAAGATTGGCGCGGAACACCTTGAGGAATGAATAAATAATGTAGGGCGACCAGAGGATCCCGTGCGCAACGGAGATGGAGAATGTGAGTCGTGTCACTTTTTCCTCGTGGTGGAAGTCCGCGCTGGGCACGGTGGGTTCCCCTCGTACAGATGGCGGGGCCAGACCTACCAGGGGAGGAGGCGTAGGACCCTGTCTGAAGCCCTGAAACCAATTTGCTGCGGCTTGGCCCGTTGATCCGGGGCCATAGAAAGTCCAAGTACTGGAAACTGCTGGGATAAACTCTAGAGGGCGCATTCGGCGATGAGCGCGCATGAAGAAGAAAACCCTCAGATAGAAGACGTGAATAAGTGCGGTGACGAGGACAAAGAAAAGTAGGAACAATAAAGTATCATTTGCTAGATTTATAGCGCGGTGTCTAAATGTACACTGATTTTCTTCAGGGATGTAGCCATAGGCCTCAAGATTGAATACTGGTGGGAATGCTGTGGAGACGGCGAGCGCCCATGCCGAAAGGACACAGAGAAGGCTTCCGAGTCCTTTTAGCTTTTGTCGGTGAAATCTGTGCCATCTTAACACGACATATCGCTCAATACTAATCAAACAAAGTGTGTACAGTGATCCATACGGAAGATACACATTAAAAAATGCTAAAATCTCACATAAAAATGTACCGTACACCCAGTCTGACGCGACTACGGACGTGATAACGAATGGAAAACAGACAAGCGAACGGACAAGGTCGGCCAATGCGATGTTAAAAAGGAAAAAGAAGCACGGTCTCCGTAAAGTTTTATACCTGAACACGGCATAGGTGACGAGTCCGTTTCCAGACACACTGAAGATAATAATAAGCACCATTGATGCAATCCACAAATCCTTCACGCCCTTCTCAACGGCAGTTTGTTCATCTGTGTCCTCCATTCTTTCATCGACACCGCTCTCTGCTTCCAGCTCCACATCACTTTCGTCGTCTTTGCCCGAGAACGTCCCGTTCAACGACCTAGTGGTATCCGACTCCTGGCCCAGACATAGTACACAAGCCCGTGAAAAGAAGCAGAGCAGTAAAACGGCAGCCGACTGCCGAGTGTAATCCATCCCGCCGCTTCCTAACTCCGTGAGAGCGTGAAAGTTCCTCGCTTTCTGAAGGTCAACAGCTGACACGCTGGTTGATCTCCAGTGGTCAACGGTTCTTCGTGACACTTTGTATCCTGGAAATTGCTCAAAACCTGCTCCACAACAACCATCGACGATGTTCGATCTTCATAGCGTATGAATATATATATCCATCATGGTAGACATCGTCACTAAATCAACAGCTGCGACATCGAAGACCTATGTTCGTCTTTACATCCTATTTCAGAATGATGAACGTGGCTAATGTCGTATCTGGCCAGTACATTAGCATTCATATCATATTCTCTCTGAAAACCCGGTACTTTGTACTCATCCTGCGAAGCGAAACATGGACTAGGTCGTGGGGAACAAAGTATCACTCTGTTCGTTTAGTTGTGTGTTACGATCGTCAGTCCTATGCAAACTCGGTGTGCTACAAGCGGGCATCAGTGCAGAGAGGTTGACTCTGGCAAGTGTTGCAAGTTCACAAGGAAACTTCATCCGTTTCAGTGAGCGGTACCAGAGCAGTGTACAAAATGTGAAGCTAGCCGGTCATTGTTCACGGATATTTCATTTGCCTTCTACAACTCGCAGTTGTCTCATATCCACAGCTACAGATGAATGGAAGTATTTAGCTTTGATGGTGCTAGAGAGAGCGCCTGCAGAGGTAGAAACAAAAGGAAAACAAAAAATGAGACATTTATCAAAGGTATGTAACATAAAGTTAATTCTAATGCGATGAAAAAAGGGGGGTTGGTATCAAATATCATTCAGGAACGTAACGCTTTTAACACGACATTTTCACGGTTCACGGTAGATTCAGCGAGCTCCTTCATACACAATGCTCCTTTGCGAACGCAATATGGGTACACGGGCACGTTCATAAGATGGATGCACTGTTGGAGAAAGGAAAGATCAAAAGAGGCTGTGACAGGAGGCGGGTATCTATAATTATGACAGGACATCGGAAGATGTAAACAACGAAATAGACACAGTCGGCTCTCGCACAGAACCAATGGCCTTTGATAATCATCAATAAACTGTTCTAGTAGTCCAAGGACTTCAAAGATTTTGTGTGATAATCGCACGTTACTTAGCGAATTAAAACAAAATAAAACATGCACATCTTCTTGCGTGATACGAGTTGCATAATACTGCAGTATTTAATGCACTGAGCATGTAATATGTATTTAGTGGAATCGACTCGAATTATGTGCCATTCCATGGCGCTTCAGATGATAAAGGGAATTGGAGAATATGCTAAGCATTTTTATCAGTCTGGATTGAGATAAATAAGGGGAAAATGAGGGACAGGAACTACATAGAAGATACAAAGATGGGAAGGAGGAGAGGGATAACGCAGTAAAGACAAAAATATGACGCAGCGACACAAGCTAGGGTGAAACAAAATTATGTTAACGAGCCTTTTCACATAGCCATGGACATGCGTCATCAGGTTTACGTATGAAGAATTCATCTTCCACCCCTACGGATATCGCTGTAGAGACTAGTTTCCATTTTCCTCTCTGTGCCATAAGAGATCCTGCGCACTATACACTCGTCTTTCCTTTCGATTTCCTCGTCCTGGCATCTCGAATTTATTGTTTATAGACGGTGTGGCTAATCATGATCATAAAATACTCGGGATCGGCACAAACCACAGGTTTGTACCGATTGATAAAGGATATAATCTTTGATGACAAGATAGATCAAAGTATATTTTTGTCACCATCGATTCTATCCAAATAAATCAAAACGTGCTGTCAATAGCAACATAACAGAAGAGGATATATTGGAAGATGGAAAGAGGAAGATGGAACCCAGAGTATAGTCGAAAAGAAGACAGCCGGACACTTCGGGGAGACGGCTAAATATTATAGCATTACTTTCATCGACGACTGGCGACCCTACATTATACAGAATTTTCTAGAGCGAATATCTGATAAACGAAAATTGATTACTAGCAACAAATATATCCGACAGATGAAACAGACAATAAGTATTATGATCAGTATTTTGAGTTTGGGTTAAGCGAAATTCTCAGAAGGCTGCATTGTTTCCAAGCATGATACACACAGTTATACACTGCCGTTTGTTTTGTTTTGTGATGACATGCAAGCAATGTGTATATCCAAGAGTGATAGTGGTTATACATTTCGACAGAAGGCCGAGGGGAAGAAAAACAGGCATTACACAAACCAGATATGTAGAATCAAACTGAACTATAAAAGGGAATCACAGGTAAGGTACACTCGTTCAATTGTAAGTTTAACATTGACAAAGCATTGGTCTAGTCTCATACTTTAAAGCGATGGTACATTTTCAGTTGAGATGACGCTTCAGGTTTCCAATGTTAATTGATGATTTTTATTTTTAGCTAATGAGAATCCTCTTATGAAATAATTATGGAAGAGCATAAAATTCTAGGAGGAATTGAAAGTCTATTTGATGAAAATTGATTTGAAATGGCTGAGATATCCAAAACAAAGCGATCCAAATAAAAGGTGGCTCTTAGGATGCGTTGTTTTATATTGTTTTTGGATATCTTGACCATTTCAAGACCGATTTTTCATCAAATAAACTTTGAATTCCTCTTACAATTGTATGCTCTTTAACATTTCATGAAATAGTTCCTAAGTACCTTGCAAAAAGTTAAAAGCTGAATCCTCACCTCTACCAATACTATACTATCCCTTTAATGTATGTGCTAGTTTTTAAAAAAAAAAAGTCAAACCCAAATGGTCACCTTTGGAAATCAGGTCAATAGTCCATTAAAAGGTCACAACAATAAATGTGTCACTTCGCAATATGAACGATGAAGAGATATGTTAATGTTACCGATTATGATCACAGTGAGGTTAATCACTATCACGCTGTCCTTGACAGCCTCGCGATGATTAGAATAACCCATCTTGCGGATATTGGTCAATAATGAACAAATTCTGTGAGGCGTCTGCTCAGCAAGAATTTAAGTGTCCAGTCACCATAAGAGAAGGAAAAAATTAATCGCTTTAAAGCGTAAGATGTCTTCATTATGAATTCAACTGTAAATTGTCAGATGGCAAGTGCTTAATTCATTTTGCGCCACATCAAGGACTCCTAAGTTCCTAATCAAGGCTCTTGATGATTAAGAACAGCGCTCATTCCAAGACGAACGGACACATCCCGCGAATTGAAAGTGGCACTTTCACATTTCCGCTTCCGCCCAATAGGCAAATTGGCTACGAAGCCTCATCTGCCAGCTTGGGAGGGACTTTTCTCCGATACATTACTAGTGGCGTACGTCTCCGACTGATATGACTCGAACCAAATATTCCCTATAGTAAACCAAATTTAATTCTATGAATATCTACATGCAGCATAGAAACATCTCTGGAGCATCATCAACAAACAAGCCACTTTGTGAGCTCCCGGATTTCAACAAAGGCTCATAGGATGATGGCCTCGGGTATAAAAAAAACATGTATCAAGCAGGGAGGTGTGAGATCAAGTATCTATACTCTCACCATTCACGGGTGTAGGAGTGAGTTAATGGGAACATTCTTTGATATTCTTTTTATTTCTCATGTTTCCATTCACCCTTACAGGAACGAGAATGCCTTTCGTTTACTTTCGCTCATTGCCACATCCTACTATATACATCATAAAACTGAACATCGGTTAAAGGAAACCAAAATTCAAAGAGCAATGTGGATTGAGTGAAAGCAGCAACACTTGAAAAACACATCAGTGAAAGTTTGAGGAAAATCGGACAATCGATGCAAAAGTTATGAATTTTTAAAGTTTTAGTGTTGGAATCACTGGATTAGGAGACTATGAGAGTTCATGACGTCATGTGTGGACAACAATAATAAAGAAAATATAAGGAGAATTCCACAAAATTCATTTATCATGACAATTACACATTCCATCAACTTGATACTGACATATTATGTTAAGGGTAGTAATAATTCCCCCTGCTTTCTGAAAGCAGTTAGTCAAGTGCTCTTTCATAACGCTAGGAAAGTGAAAGCTGGTTGAATTTTCTTTATATTTTCTTTGTATTGTTGTCCATACATGACGTCATGAACTCTAGGAGTCTCCTCATCCAGTGGTTAATTCCAACACCAAAAACTTTATTAATTCATAACTTTTGCATCCATTGCCCGATTTTCCTCAAACTTTCACTGATGTGTTCTAGTAATGTTGCTGCTTTCACTCAATCCGCATTGCTCTTTGGATTTTGGTTTCCTTTAGCCTTACATCAGAGCAAACTGGTCCAGGAGCTTCGTGGTCAGAGTCAGTCAGGGGATCTGTCATTCTATATCTTAATCGCTATTACTCAACTGCTTTCTAACATGCATTTATTTTGTTTATGTGTATTCTCATGTTCATTCTCATCTTCTTTAGCTGATTATTGTGTTGGTTCTCAAGACATAGTCATCCGTGTGTTATGGCCGAGACAAAAGGCTTTGAATATCCTTACCAAAAGGTGCTGTGACATATTGAGGCAAGTTAGCAAAACAATCTGATAGTACCACCTTACATAGAGCGCTGAACACCTTTTACGAACAATAATGAACGCTAATTATCTGGGATTGTAAGCAGTTGCATGTGAGGGTTCTACCGGCGCGATATGGCAATCATATATCTTACTTTTTTGATTTGCTCGTATCTTCAATTTTCATTACGTCTTTTATTCTAACATCGTCCAAGACGCAATCTACTCCTACATGATACATGTATTGACTACCTAGAATGCACAACGCACAAGGAGAATACAATATACAGTAACAACTGGTGCGTGGTACCAGACGCACTGATCGGCAAATACCAAGCGCTCGTAATTGAGAACGACATGTCGCACGGACACATAAAGCTCGGGTAGTGCACAAGAGAGAACCATCACGTTATGATGCACGCGCCAGCGGTAATATGAGGCGAGATGGACCGCGGGCAATACGGTACAGCATTATGTAATTAATATTGCGCATAAAGATGAGTGGGGCCCCTCCTTGTGACATTTAAATTTTATTGCCCGTGCACGTCACCACAGAGAGATACCGCGGAAATCACAGGTTTATAGTGTGGGCAGGTGACTGCCAGACAGACCATCTCATGCATAACGAAGATGATGTCTTCAGCAGTCCTAGCTTTCATCCTTCTGTCTAGTTACTTGGCTCCACCAATGTATACCTATACAATGTTCCTGTGTCATGTTCTTTGATCAAACCACACGTTCAGGTTTTTCCCAAATAGATCTTTACATCAATCTTAACATTAACTGACATTTCTGCAATGAATCTATGTTATTAAAAGTAGAATATTGTATTCATCGCTTCAGCTAAAAGATTATTAGACATTATGAGCTTTTGCTGCAATTCTATTTTCGGCTTCATGCAATTTTATCAACTCATTATCGTTTCTTGTCGATACTTGATTCTCTCCAGGTATCCCGTACATTATACTGATGACATGTTCACAAAGATGATTAGCTCTACAGTGTAATGCAATTTGGTTTTCCATTGCATAATTTATCGTCTTGCTATGCGAGATCTGAGGTGTTCGAACTGACTGCCTCCAGCATGCATAGCCAAAAACGCGCGCGCGCACACACACACACAACACACACACACACACACACACACACACGAGTTGTTTGCACGCAGTTCGGTGAGAAATAACCACCCAATATCTATCTCAATGGTTTATAAACTGACATCCTTATATTTGGCAGATCCCTTTGAATTTGCCTTTGCAAAGAGTCTGTCACTTTTCCCCCTATAAGAAAGCGACAAATTTTCTTTCTAGTCTTCCACACTAGTATAGGAGATTGATATAGCCGGTATTTTAACGGTCATATCCACCACATCGGACGAATTTTCCCTTGTCAACTGGTGGACACAGGAGTACAGTGACCCAACAACAAAATTTGAGGTTGGGGTGGGGGCTGAGCATTGTGATTCCCCGCCGTTGGCTATCTGCAGGCAGCGGATGCAGACAGGCAGAGAAACTGGCTGACCTCCGTCAGATAACGTGTGACGACGAACATGAAACACTAGGCTTTAGCTAATGAGTCTAGGACATCGACACCCATCTATCTCCTTCCTCCACAATAGTGATTCTTTAAAAAAAAAAAACATGTAGTTACGTGCCTATGTGCTTGTCTGTAGGCTTTCTTGCTTTTCTTCTGTTTATATATCAATATCACTACGTTCAGTTATGATGTCACATTAATGCTAAATAAAGATGCCGATTCGGTCTCTGTTTTCGCTCAACACAAACTCTGACTTGGTGATATAGATCACAAAGGTACGAACATCATGGCTTATTCTTGCAATGCTCACATCTAATGATGTCTGATTGCGGTACTGGATTAAAATCATCTACATTAACATTTTTCTGAGTGGTTGATTACGAAAGTAAAGCTTATTTTGACACAAACAAGCTAAACTCAAAACAGGATGTCACATAGACGTATATACAACATGATAACATTCACTCATCGGCCCACTTTATATTCATGGATGATTTCTGCTTCTTAATTACTGTCAGTGGTAAAGCACTTCGCAGATTTTCACCCATTCGACTATTACGTTGCCATGTTTTGTGACAACATACTTTGGTCCACATCTGTCATGTATCATCCAGCAGTGAATATTGCGTAGGAATACATGTTCAGGTTCAAATAGAGCATGAAATTAAGCCAACAGAAGTAGACGTTCGATTATAATCAGACTTATAATCGTGTCAAAGATTCGCATATTTTCACGGAACAGTGAGTTGATGACTTGACATTCAGATTGACTCGCACGTATCATGTTGACCTACAACTAAATTGCTCTAGATTTTCTTGTCGAAACGGAATTCAAGCAACATTAAATTCTTAATTAAAATCTATTCAATTTATTAGTTAAAAGTTAGTGCGAAAAGAAAACGTGAAATATAATAAGCAAACAGTAAAAATTGATCAAAGTCAGATAAAAATAGTGAAATTATGAAATTGTAAAGTTTCGCTGATTTGAAGTCAATATGATTATATGCAATTGAGTTATTCTCGTATAGTTGATGATGTCATCGCCTAACAACTGTACACAAAATCCTAAAATTTCCACTTTTTTGTTGATCAAACCTAATTCTGCCCCAGACTCAAATCATAACTGCAAATCATCAATTTGAAGTTAAAATAGCAAATTACCAGGTTGTACTATGTTACGTAATCTGAAATCGGGCATTTTCTCTCAGTCTCTTTCTTTCTTCATAATTTCATTATGATCAATCATTTTGGACAATTTCAGTGTCTTCTACATTACCTCCTAAGGCACATCAATGCTCACTTACACATGTATGCTACAGATTTGGCCTTACCTATTAATTTATACTTGCCTGTGAACATTGTGTTATGTTTATATCAAATATCAAGGTTTCTAGAGTTATAGCAGTATGATCTATGACATTTTTATAGGAGCAGAGGATATAGGAGATTAAGAGTACAAGTGCAAACACATCAAAAAAGCACAAAAACACACACACACACAAATGTCCGAATGATAATTTCTACCAGGAGATGGTCATTTATTTAAGCAAATACACGTTCTGATCAGCGATAACTCTTCGTAAACTGCACCCTATATATACATAATTACATGCTGCATTTTGTGTCAATGGATTTTTTTTTTGGGGGGGGGGAGGGGAGAGGGGAGATTGTTGCGAGAACAATGAAACAAAACACACACACACACACAAACACACACACACACACACACGCATATTGTATACATACGTTTAAAAGATAAAAACTTTGAAACTGTAGATTTGCATGTAATTTTCCAAGAATTTTCCACTGACTTCTCAGACATTGTACATAAACTGAGAAGGAAATACTGTAGTCATGTTTAGGAAGTGCCTGGGATGGTACATACCGAATGCTAAACATTGATTTCATCGTGAGTTCCTTCTCTCATCACTTTCCAGGACTCCAAATGGTTTGGAAAGTATTGTCTTTCACATGCAGACAAAATGTTCATTTCCATACGTCATGCAACAGACTGCTGTGAATGAGTGCTAATAGAGTAACACACAAACCACAAAACTATATTGTTTGTAGGTCGCTATTAATTTTGTTGACCGCTGATGGTGCATTTTGTTTGTCTGTTTTTAAAATTCTTAACATATTACTTGGCTGCAATGGCTGGCAGAAGTTCTTAAGAGAGCGTTATCCAGATATTGCCGTCTAGTGAAATGCATTTACCAGACTGCCATTTTGCAACTAGCCACAAGTGAAAAGTTGTCTTCTAGAATATGACTTATATACGGCACTGAACTATGAACTTTAACACTAAGTGTAGCTCTCACCAGCCTGGAGCGCCACAGGGCACCAACAAAAAAGTTACTTTCAGTAGTCCCATGTTTAAATTTCATCGTAGTTGACGGAATCTTGTTTCGAGCATCAATCATTCAAATTCCCAAGTGATAATTATTTTAGCAAACCAATCTTCACTGAGTGCGGCTCATCTGGATTCGAATGCATCCTTGAGCATTATTGTGTCCCATTTCCTTCGTGCTCTCGTCTGAGGTACAGGCGGAAGAAGAAGAATTAATACAAGGCCTAGGTTATTTGCAAGGATAAAGAGAGTAATTACCCTATGTTAAAGGTATATACGGTTTATCAATGAAATATAGAAAACCACACACTTGATAGAAAAGAAAGAAAGGGAAGTTTTAATTTCTATATAGTGTTAATAAAACCTTGGTATTGTTAAATCATGTAACATGAAATTACAAGTTCAATCAGGTGCACGGTGTTGATTTTGAATCACAAGTACTCCCCGTTCATCCGAATACAAACCTTTACCAAATTTCATTTTTCAAAATATAGAGTCAGAAATATCAAGGTTTCTGAGGCAAGATATCTTTACATCTCATTAGTATATTGTATTTTGACAAAACCAATTATTTTGTCATTCATGATTTTCATACTTTTGTCAGATTGCAATAAACTCTCACTGTTCTGTTAATTATATTTTGTCTTTTCATTTTGGTGCGGCGTTCAGTTTCCCTTCAAATCCGCATTGCTGCAGCGTCTTCAGAGGAAAATAATGACGCCACAGACACCAAAACCATTTCACAGCAGTCAATGTCTTGATTGCATATTTTACCTTCTGAAAACCGTCATGTCAAAATATAAGCATGCAGCGCAGTTTCGCGTCATAACCCATGTCCTATAAAGCATGGTAACTTTTATGAAATAATGTAAAAGCGGCATTCTTTTGCCATTTCCACTGTTACATGCGGGTCAACTGAAAATGCGAGGATTTGATGAGTATTTTATTCAAGAAAATTTAAAATGTAGTCTATTTCGGCTTTCCTTCAAACAAGGATCCACATTCAGTATAGGGGACCAGGCTGACAAACTTCTGTGGATGTAAAATGTATATCTTTCTGACGCAAGGAACATTGACGAGAAAAAGTGAACGCACCAATCTACTCGTGTGTTGTTGTTTTTTCCTTTCTCTTTATCTTTAATGGGGGGGGGGGGGAGGAAAGGAGTGAGTCCCTCACCCACCCCGTTGTGCATGTTTTCTATGAAGTGGTTTCCTGTGAGAGAAGAGGAGCATGATGCTTGATGATAAAAATACGTTCCATCAACATCACCTTCAGCTTCACAAATAACTCACAGCCACATCTTGGCTCTCACTATTCATCCTGACACCATCCTCACTTCATTAACACTGTCATAGCGATTACTAGTTCTTCGAAGTGTTTGCAGCTTGTTTTCCTACATAGCTGTAGTGAATATTCATGTAAGCCTTGAATCAAGATTCAAGGCTTCCGATGTATATTATAATATTATGTTATGCTACGGGGGCTGCACGCAAATCAAGCCACGCTTATGCTGTAGCCCCTCTGTATTATTCATTGTTGTATGTTTTGTTGTACTCTTGCTGTACAATGTACAAAGGCAATGAAGAAGAAAATGCAACTTATATTTATGTTTGTATATGAATGTGTATGTTCCATGATGATACAGAAACCAATAAATCAAATCAAATCAAATCAAATCAAATAACATAGAAGTATATGTACGTATATAGATGTTGTTCCGCGGATGAAATTGGGTTATTTCGATATTTCATTTTCAATAGTCAAAGAAGTAAGATTATTTGTGTTTGAAGGCGCATATGTCACCCATGTCAACATCTACACATAGGCCCTGTAGCAGCTTTATCTCTATCTATAGACTCATCTGGAATACATATAGATAATTCACTTGCCGTTTCAACACATGACTGTCGGGGTGCATGTGATACAAATAGTTCAATATCAATATCAAGGGCTCTTCATTGCAATCACACAAAATTGTATCTAGAAAACATGTAATGCACGTTGGCATGGCAAAACATGAACACGTTACAGATTTCTCTTGGAAAAAAAAATCTGGAAGAGAAATTACTGCATGGATAAAGTTAACGCAGCTCTCAAGTTAAGGAATAGACAATTTGAAGGTTTAGACCCAATTCATTATGATTTATGCTTGTGAGACTGGGTTGGACAGTCTCGTATGACTGAAATTCTAAATACGTGTACATTATTTGCAGTTATCTTGGCCTATATAATACCAGTATAAAAACCCTAAAAGGATCGACAATGATGATGAAACGCTGCTATTCCCGATCCAAGCTCCATTGCGGTGATTATGCCGTCTGCCACCATCTCGCCATCGAATGAATGTGGGCCGCAGATGGACGGTCTGGCTACATAACATCGAACTAGATAGAATCAATACTTCTGGCGGCATGTAAGAGGCGAGCGATAACCACGATATTTCTTTCGAAGTGCCACTGTAATCCACAACTGGTATATACAACTTCATGCTACATCAAAGTCTAAAATGCAATCCGATACATAATCACGCTCAACGGACGCAATGAATGCTCAGCTGCCCATGTTTGTCTTATAGTTTTTCATATTTGTTCCTTTTTTTCTCAATCTATGTAATCACAACTTGTCCAAAGCAGGAAGAAAGCACTTTTTTTTAATGTACGGAATACTGTTTGCGTTCGAACATAATATCTACAGTTTGAATGTCATGAAGTGAAATGAATGCACGTATACATGTACCTGTATTTCCGTGTTACAGATAAAATTGAAGTATATGTAATCATATCCATAGTCGGCTTTTAGAGATCTGTCACAAGCAACACTAGTCACTATAAGAATTTGCGGGATTTTCATTGACGATATTAACTGCCTGGTGAGGGATAAATCTACTCGCATGTGGTGACACAGCTACAGAAAAAGAACACCATAAATACCGGAAAGCCTTTCTAAACATAAAGGTCTTTGAACTATCACACATTTACTGTCTGTTTAACATGACATATGGCATTGAAAACAAAGTACAGCAATTCGACTGAGTTCCCTTCGCTTCTCACTACAATTTAAAGGCATTATTTACCATTTGCAGAAGAAACAAAAACCTAGCTTCAGTGCTTCAAACTAGTTCTAAAAAATGTGAGTTAGGGATAGAAACAACCAGTGTAAAAATTTTTATCATTATAATCAATGTTAAGTATTGTTAAATATACAAAATGTGGACAATAGTTAATGATAAAATAATTGTCTTAACCGTGGTTTAGTAAGAAAAACGGTGATGTCTTCTTATATTTTAGGCTTTATTGCGAATTTTTTTATATTGTGGAATGTTCTGTGACAAAACTGACCGATACACATATACGCATCAAATGTGAAAACCCGAACATTTTCTAATCACTGCTCCAAATGGGAAACAATACCTTTAATACTATATAATGTTCTTCACCAGTGAAGTATTTCCCATTGTATACAATTACACCAAAATTATTTTTGAGTAATTGGACTTGTATCTTGTGAAATGTAACATTTAATTAAATATTGTGTCTGTAAACTTGACCTTTAACCCTGCCATTTTATACGCAACCAATGATTTGCATAATATATGCACAGATTAAAAAAAAAATCTATCCTTCTTATAAAACAAGATTACCACTGGACATCCCTAGCCGAAGCTATGGTTGATGATATTTCAACTAAAGTTTGACCCCGACCTTTGACCGAATATCACCACTATATCTCAATATCCCTGTCAACAGACATATATTTACATTTAATACTATGTTATATATATATCATTTTCGTATAAAAATGAACTTTCGAAATTTCGAACCTTCGGAACGACGAAACTTCGGAATAACAAACTTTCAGAATAATGACTGTAACCGATTTCATACGAACAGAATGAAAACTATACAGGGAACAATGAGAATATACACTGTAAATTCCACAGAAATTAAATTTTACTATGAAATTTACATCAGTGACCCTTGGCTAATAGACACACATGGCTAAACTGATAAAGAATTAGGATGGTCTTTCAACAACAACAACAACAACATTAAAGAATAAAACAGGATATTGCCTGACTCTGGTCGTTTCCTATCATAATTGTAAATTTGCCATTCGTCTGTTTTTTTAATAGACCATAGGATAAACATCGTTGAAAATAGATTCTTTTAAATATTCCTTTTTACATTCAATTCATTTCAGCCGATTTTTTATTTTGTATATAAAAAGGTGTCGTTACAACATATATACGTGTATATGGCCTATATATGTGCTTATATAAATGTATTTATACATGTATTGTTGTTGTAGTTGTCGTTGTTTTTTCCACAAAAGATTTTGGGAGAAAGAAAGACTAAATCATGAATTTTTTGTGTGGACTGGCAGGACTTACAAGTGTCCAATTCAGTGAATCTGTATTTACATGGCGTTAAAGATGTTGTTAAATACGTCGGCACAATATCATATTTTATGGAGTTTGGCTGTGTTCTCAGGCTGCTTAACGATAAGTAGTTGTTTGTCAGTGTGTTCTATTAAAGATTTTACATCAAAAACATAAAGAAACCACGTATGGCTGGGGCCCCTTGGCATCCCCCCCCCCCCCCCCCCCGAGAGAGCATGGTGCCCTTTTCAGCCAATACGATTGAGATCCTATACCCAAGGAAATCTACCTGCCAAGTTTGGTGAAAATCCATAATTGGGTTTTCAAGAAGAAGATGAAAATATACAATTTAGGCCCCCATTGGGACCCCCCTCCCCGGGCGCCAAGAGTGGCCCCCACCATGCACAAGCTTAAAGTTCAGCCATCAATGTACTAACTCATAGCATTAACTTAGCTCTATCACATCTGGTTCTAAAAAAGAAGATATTTAAAGATTCTTTAATTTGGAGAGTTTGGGACCTCCAAGGGGCCTCCAGGGGCCCTGCAGGGGGAGCAGGGTGCCCATTTGAACAAATTGCTACCCGCCAAGTTTGGTGAAAATCCATCATTGGATTTTCAAGAAGAAGATGAAAATGTATGGTTTACGCCCCTGTTTGGACCCTTCCCCCCCCCCCCCCCCCCCCCCGATCCGCCATGAAAAAATTTGAAACAACGGTGATCAATGTACTAACTCATAGTATTCACTTAGCTCTATCACTTCCGGTTCTACACAAGAAGATTTTTTAAATATTCCTTAATTTGGGGGGTTTGGGCCCCTTGGGGGACCCCAGGTTTGGGCATGGTGCCCATTTCAACAAATTAAGATCCTATCCCCCATGGGAAGCTACCTGCCAAGTTTGGTGAAAATCTGTCTTGGGGTTTTCAAAAAGAAGATGAAAATGTAAAAAGGTTAAAGGAAATCCAAACCCAGAGAGAAATATGGATTGAATGAAAACCTCTAGTAGTCTCCTCATCCAGCGGTTCCAACACCAAAACTTTACAAATTCATAACTTTTGCATCGATTGTCCGATTTTCCTCAAACTTTCACTGATGTGTTCTACTAGCGTTGCTGCTTTCATTCAATCCACACTTCTCTTTGGGTTTGGGTTTCCTTTAAGCATTCGGCTCAGGTGAGCTAAAAAGGGGCATAAAATTAGGGGGAAAAACAAACTTCAAAATACAGAACTCATATGCGCAACCATCTTCACGGCATGGAAATCAGAGGAATGACATTCATTCTCCCAAGCAAAATTCCAGGCATTCTCCTGACATGCTATACTAAGTATCTGCATTCAGCATCCTCATTATCCCAAGCTAAAACTCCGGTCATCATTCCCGTAACCATAGTAACAGATGATGAAGTGTTTTCGCGATAGAGAGGAGCGCATCCGATTTTTTTTTTTTTTAAGAATGCACATTCCTCTCACGTTTACTGATAAAGACTAATTTGGGGGTAAAATAATGCAGTTCCGAAGAAAGTCTGCTCACGCTTGTCACATTCTACACCCAGCCATGACGCAATATTATAGGCTTATATACATATAAAAGAGAGTCAACTGCGACCACGCACTCCTAAGCTGATGTGTGTATCAATGGAAGAGGGTTATAGATCTCACTGAAAGAAAAGTATACGACTCTGGTTTCTCAGGTCAATTTCATCTTTGTTTTGCGCCGTTTGTGTACACTGTATACATGTATGTATGTACATGTATATGAACGGAGGGTTGTATAGAGAAAGCGAAAGTGCCGAGAAACGTTTGGTAAAAGAAAAAAAAAAAACTCTGATGGTGGATGTCAAGCAATGTGTTCACAAATTAAGAACTTTCAAAGGTTTGGTTATTTCCATAATTATCATTTACATCCATTATACACATTTTCTTATTATAAGTTATGGGAATGTTTACTTTTTATCGGGTTACATGAATTTTGTTCGAAATTCCTTGCATATTATTTTCTTTATATAGGTCTTTAATATCGTAGCACATGGAATTCAACCAAATTTAAAATGAAAAAAAAAATACAACTTCTCAATGAACTGTCCACGTTTCCTCATTCACTGAGTGTTCAAGGTTCATTAATCTTTTTACATTCTCTAAATTCATGTTATAATTTGGGAAACTGTCCCCTTAATGGCATTTGGTAGGGAAATATAGGAGACACCAGAATCTTTAGAGACGCATTCCAGGATGGAGAATCTTAAGTACTAAAAAAGACTCTCATACAAAAAGAGACCCAGGAAATGATAAGGAAGGGAAGAGGATAGACAATGTACGAAAGGAATAGTAAAGACTAGCAGATATCCTGCATACCTAGCTATATACGTATATACAAAACCCATTGTACTGAATCAAAATGTGTTCAATCTCCCAAAAGGAATTAACCTTTTTGAAATGAAATACCAATGCTTACAACTAAAATAATACATTATGTGTTTACTTCGTGCATATTTATGAGTTATTGGTCGTATCTTTCTGTATCATTTCAGTCTGATAATGAGCGTTTACAGACAGATCAGATGGTTCTAGTCACTTGAGCTCCATTCTCTGCCTTACGAGGTCAATGCACAGGTGAGAGGACAAGGGAAAGAGGGGTTGACGTAACTGTACTTATAGCCTTCATTGAAGACGACTTTCTAAGCTATTAGTGTGCTGCGAAAATGTGACACTATTCCACCAAGTGTAGTCATGCTCCTTGGCACCATGGAGCTACTAAAAAGTAGATCCATGCTGGTACACAGTAGTCTGTGTACACAGTATTCTCCCCCCCCCCCCCACACACACACACACAGAAAAACAACAACACACTGGAACATGATCTGAGCACACAACACGGATCCAGGTAAGCAAATACCATGCATGATTACATTCTATACGTTAATATATTAGACGAGGGTACATAACTGTGGGTAACCTTGTATACCAATAAAACCTTTGTAGCAAAACAGAGTATACCGTCCAGTACGTACAACTTATACTGTACATTTAGTAAACCCTGATCACATGTGAGTAAATATCGACTGCTCAGATTTGGTCATTTTATGTGTGATGCAATCTAATCAAGGACATTACGTGGAGAGAATAATACAAACGGAATAATGTATTTTTGAATTGTACGTTTCTACTCACAACCTGAGCTAGAAAACGTACAAAGAGAATCACGTACTTATACTTGTTTGCAGCTGTGAACGGTGGTAATCGGCCAGAAATGTCATTCGAATGGCCTCTTCTAGGAAGAACACAGTATGATAGTCAACGATACAAACACGGCAGACGTTCAAGCCCTTGCCGATGATTATGGGTATTGCAGTCGACGATGAGAGAGGGTAAAACAGCAAGCATGCGCAGTAGCCTTGTCGAATGCATAGAATTTACAATTACTTTTATTCCTGGGCTGCGTAATGATATTACAGCCATTTGACGAGAGGGACGTCTCTTTCCCTCACTGGCGTTGTCTCAGCAAACACACGCTGTGAAGTGAGAACTCGACTTGGACAGAAAGACCTGCAGAACTCAAGAACTGCATCATTCTAAAGAATTGCTTTAAAAAGGGCAAGTGACCTTACTTGATGCTATGATGATTCTCAAGATCCTCTGAAACAAAGAGAAAAACAACTCCGTGTACCCTTTGCAGTTCTTCGTAAAGGGAAGCTCTACAGCATATCTCACGCACAGAGGTGCACTATCTGTCGACATGAAGAGAGACAAAATAATGTGCGTACAGTGTAGTTGACTGGGAAGCATCTTCCTTACCCAATCGCTATATATCTGTCCTAAGCATGTGGCCCGCCATTTGCATTTAGATGAAAGTTTATTGATCTTGATCATTGACCTTGAGGACTGACCTGCAACCTTCCTTGCATAAAGGAAGCATTTTCTATTTCATGTTTACCCATCAGACAGGATGAAGAACATTATAATCATCGCACTTTCCTCGTGGAAGTCATGGCCGGAAAGTGATATGTCAGCTGAGTTTCAGTGACCTTTGACCTTGACGTTTGATATTTTGACATTCCATAAACAAATTTTTTCTCTCCTTACTGAACAAAATTACCTCTTAAAGATACTATTTACCATTGGGAGCAGTGATTTAAAAAATATTCGAGTTATCACATTTGATGTATTATGTAGGTCAGTAACACAAAATGTTCTACCATATAGACATTTCGCAATAAAGCCTAAAATATTAGGAGATATCACTGTTTTTCTCCATAAACCATGCATAACTATAGACGGTTTACTGTAGTCTAGAAACACTTTATCATAACTATTGTTCACATTTTGTATATCTACAATACTCAACATTGATTATACTGATTTAAATATTTACATTGGTTGTTTCTATCCCAGACTCACATTCTATACCTATTTTGAAGCACTAAAGGTGGGTTTTGTTTTATCTGCGAATGGTAAATAATGCCTTTAACATTACGAGTTGAAGTTGTTGGTGGCAAATATAAACGTTTTACGAGTAAATGCAGTGACCTTCCATCTTGACATTTTATATTCACCATGCATGTGAGTATATCGTCTATCTCTATCCTTCCTAACCAAAATGAATCATCACCTACCCATACACAGAATCATTATTGGACATTCCGAGGTGAACTGATGGCTAAAAATGACATTTGACCCGAGATTAAGAGACCTTTGAACTTCACGGATATTTCTTGAAATCAAGCCATCTATACACGACATGTAGGGCCTTTAGAATGAATACGTCAAATTTCGGGGGGGGGGAGGGTTTGTACAGTGTAAGAACATGTACATGTACCACTTCACGTTCGAGTTGTTTTCTCTTCAAATGGTTTGTGCACCAAATATAATGAAATCATATTTTCGTCAAAAATTTAGCAACCAAAACCCTGTTTCCAAAAGTTTTCGGGCCAACCCGAAACCAAAATGCCTCCGGCACCCTTTGGAGGAGAGCCACACATGAGTGCGTACCAGGGGTACAGGGTTTTGTCAAACTGATGCGTAAGCATTTTGAAGTAAGCTAAAACCCTTTTTTCCCCTTTTTTTGTAGTAAGTACATTCACTAACAATATTTGGTGAGGAGAATTTCGACTATGGACAACAGAATACGCCGCAATTCATTTTGCATGAAATATAACTCCTCGTTATTAACGGAACGAGGGTGGTATATTTTGGACTAACCGTGTGGGGCACTGCGGCACAGTGGATAAGACTCCTGACTTTCAATCGGAGAAGTTCGAATCCAGTCCAATGCTTTCGTCCCTGGACAAGAGTATTTTTTACCCACCATGTCCCTCTCAATCCAACAGTACAAATGGGTACCTGACAACGCTAGGGCAATGATAACACCATGGCCCTCTGGTAGAGCAGTGGCAACACTGAAGAGGCTACCCTGGATTGTAATTTAATTTGGGAATACAATACTAGTAATAGCATGCAGCATCTTCATGATACAGAGTTTCAAACACGGCAATCTTTTGCGGTATCCGTGAGAGGTGCATATCGGTTGGACCCAAATAAAAGCGTGCATCAAAGAGTATGTACAAAACGTGGAAAGTGACCTGAGTTGCATCACTAAAAGAATATACAAAACACAATTTTCAGTTGTATAGTCGCATCATGGCTGAGTGAACTCATTGAATGGAGGGGCTAGCTTGTACCTACGTATGTACGATGGCTACTACGTATTGTAAGTCCTACCAATTGACAAATCGTTTGCGTTACAGCACATAAAGATGTCCACAAAAATCATTGCATGGTATTGGTAACACGCTGCAACCCGAAGAAATAGTTTTCACCTAGCACCTGGTGATTAACTATGTCAAACACTTTTGAAGTAACTCAGTTTTGACACATGACGTACATGAAAAAAATAGATAACAATAACTATATACCAGCAGTGATTCAGATGTGATGCGCGTATGGGTTATCATGATACAACGATAATGTGATCTTAATAATACAGCTATAACGGCTGAAGCATAAGACTGATGAAAAATGGAAATGATCTAAGAAATTACGAATTTTATCTTATTCATGTAGTAGATGAATGAGGGAAGGTATCATAGGGCACTATTTTGAAACCGTTTTGTTTTGCTGTAAATAATGATTGCTGATATTCTTTTCCGCAGTTTGTCATTAGCATTTTCAGTTATAGGCAACCATTCACTTCATAATGGGATTATTTGCCATCTTGGTGGCAAAATCTAAGCAAAGCTTCTGTCTTTTTCCGCCTGTTGCTGGAGGTTATACAATATACCAAGGGAGCACATTCATAGGTTTCATCGTAGGTTGTATAATTGTCGCTTTTGTACACTGCAAAAAGTCCGGTGTTTAAATAGTGAAACACCGAGCTGGTGCTTAAATTTTCGGTGGCTTATTTATGGTGTTAAAATTAACACCTCCGGGTGTCATTTCCAAATTTTAAACTGTTTTTTGAAGAGTTTTCTTAGTAACTGCACTTTTTGTTGATTTCTAATTTAAACAAGATGATCAAGACTTTTTACATTAAAATACTAGATTTTTGAAAAAAATGTGAAAATAAATTTACACCACAGTAACACCAGCTGGTGTGGTCTCTTTATTGAAGCTGGACGGGTGTTAAACCATTGATGTTAACACAAACAAATATCAAATCAACACCATGTGGTGTCATTTTTGAATTAACACCAGTACAGTGTCAAAATAACACCAGGTACGGTGTCAAATTTAACACCACGAAGTGTCAGGTGAACACTTTTCAACACCATCACAGTGCATTCAACACCTGTGGGTGTGGTCCTTTATTGAAGTTTGATCGGTGTTAGATTTAACACCCGTGGTGTTAAATCTAACACCGATGTTTTTACAGTGTATATACATATAATACAAGTATATAATCCTGCTAGACCGTTTTGGATGTTTCCCCGGGAGATTTCTACTTTCTTTTGTTAAACTACCACTGAAGACAGGTGCTCCATTTGCACACTCAAGAATAAGGCGGATGTAACCACTACAGATTGTAACCATGTCACTCAATGCCAATCTGTGTGTGTGTGTGTGTGTGTGTGTGTGTGTGAGTGTATGTGTGTTTGTTTGTTTGTTTTTGTTTTGTTTTATTTTGTTTTTACATCTTCTCAATAAATCAGAGATATGGGAATACCAGTTCGGAATTGTCAAACCTAAAGTGTTGGCTATGTAAACTGTATTGAGAATCTCATTACATATTGAAAGAGAGCAGGGATCAGAATTGCCGGGTTCTTACAGAAACATACATACTGTCATATTAAACTAAGCACTTTGCAAAGTTCAGTGCCATGACATGACGAAGAGACCAGTCATGGCATCATTTCGAGCACTTTGTATATGTTTTGTGGTTGGTTTTCTTTCCTGCTTCTGACTAATGTCAAATCATCCACGTATTCAAAACATGATACGTCCGACTCTTTACAAGCAATGAAAGCATCGCTCGTCTGCGTCTATCATAATAGGAGAAGCATCGTCTATCATTATTACGAGAAAGATACAGTGTAGCTACTATAGATCCTTGTTTAGTTCCCTGCGGAACACCTGAAAGGACCGTTGACTGGTCTGATAATTTTTCAAAACATCTGATGCACTGTTGCCGATTTTCCACGAAATTTAGGATCCACGGGATGAGACGTGGTCGTGCTTTCAAGACAATTATTTTTTGGAATAATATATTGTGATCGATGCGATCGAACGCTTTTGAAAAGAACCACAGTATAGATACGCGAGTATATTCTGCATTTTCTATCGCATATTTGATTAAAAAAAGCTTAATTTGAGATAAATTGTCAACAGTCCTGACCGATTTCCATATTGATTAGGATCGATTCGATTGTTAATGTCTTCTAACAATCACTCGCACAATTAATGACTGCTATTTTAACAAAGAGACTAGTCAAAGAAATTCCGGTGCACGTCACGAGACTGACACCCACGAGTCTTACAGCCCACGAGTTATGTACAGCTCACGAGTCATACAACCCATGAATTCGATACTAAGCTAACAAGGCCCACAGACCGTCGAACTCGTGGGCTGTTTTTTACCTCGTGTCGAACTCATGGGCTTTATTTGCCTAGTGCCGAACTCATGGGCTGTTGACTCGTGAGCTGTATGACTCATGGAACTGTTTTCAGCGTCGAGCTCGTGGGCTGATGACTCGTGGGTGTCGGTCTCGTGGGATTACCCCGTAAATTCTCTGTAGTTGGTTGATGGCATTTCGGGATGGGAACTACTTGTGCTTGTTTCCACGTGAACTACCATTTGGACAATGTGTAACAGTGCCAGTCACAATATGACTGTGCACTTCTTCGCCTACATTATGTTTGAGATAACATGTTAAACATATCCACAGTACTTCTTCATTATCTCTACAAAATAAACTAATCATCTACAAACGACAAGAACGACGATGGCGATAATAATGATGACAGTGTGTGAGTATTATGGCAAATATCGCCTGAATACAAATTTGTCGCTTTGTGTCACTATTATTTTCATTATAAGAATTACCATTGCTATTATAAACATTATCACTGTTATAAGCATCAACAGAACGAGTGGATTAAGAGCTTTCTAACTCAGTGATGATTCGCTGAATTGGACGCCCTTCCTTGCAACAACATACGGAATAATCAAAAGGAGTTTTTCTAGCATCTCCGTGGTGGAATGAAGCCTTACGAATGCACTCTACCAGCTTAGTTCCCAGTTCTAATGATATCCATGTACCACCAATAATAACAGAGCTCTACATGTCCCGCTTGTACGGCTTTGAGTCCATTCTGCATTGGCCAGGAGAGGAGGTGATCGTTTGGAAGTAATCAAGAAGGTAACTCCTTGGTGTAATTATCAAAGACACACAATGGCAACAAGGAGGTACTATAGGCAAGCCCGCCTCTGGTACATGTACTTTCTTGCTGGCAATAAACAATTATAGCGAATGCTGTATTCATGTGCGGCGCGGTGATTGCACTGTTTGAGATTATAGAAACAAAAGAACAACAACAAAATTCTCGATCTCTACCTTGTCGAAAATAGCGGCGTATATAGGCTTCGTGTTTTTGAGCTTTCTAATCATGATTTTTAAAGGTAAGTCGAGCATTTTAGGGAGTCTTTAAACACTGAAACCGAATCCTCTTGTAATATCACAATCCACTGTACCAGCATTATTTATCAACGTTGTTTGGCTTGCCCGACTGTATTCCAAGTAACATAATCATGAAAATAATGCGCTGTATACTGTACTAGCTCTCATCGTGGTTCCACACCAACCATTCACACAAATGATGGAGCACATCAGCCTTGAAGAATGTACCGGCAGTAAACTTTAAAGCTCCAACACGCTTGACGTCTTGCACATGCCAGACCATATTGGCTGACATAGCGGCAGACATGGAGAGGGCCAACAAGGTCTTCATTGACTGCGCAGGGACGTGCGGGTCGATGTTTACAGGCACCATATTGAATGCCTTGTATTTTGCCCTCATGGTAACATAATTATATAGACATATAGCTCTGATTGATGGCAAAAAGAATTTCAACAAACAGCAAATGTTGATTTCTAGCATTGTATGACTCCAACGGTTTTATGGCATATATTTGTTACGTTTGTCACGGTAAAAGCGAAAAAACAACTCGTCGACAATAGAGTGGTTCTCGAACAGAACGGAACTCATTGAAGCTTATATGTCAGGGACATAACAGTGCACGAAAAAGTCATCGTCAGTAAGTTACTCAGTACGTTTACTGGTGGACAAGACACCTTCAGTATGAAACAAAGTTCTGGTAGCGTTTCCTACTCTCAGTCCACAATAGACGGCAAAAATTACCTTGGAGACAGAGAACATTATTGTACAAGCAAAGAGCACTGCTACCTTCAGATAGGATAATTTTTTAGCTGCACAGATTTTGGACACATCGGTTTGCCAGTATGATAACGTTGTGAATCAATCATACTTTCAATTCAGTCATGTTTTCAGTGATGTTTTCCTCATGTTTTTCGCTTTGACAAATTGATATGCTACCGCGTTTACTCAGGCAAACATTCACAGAATTATAATTATGTAGGCCTTATATGACACGCTGAGGGGAATAACCATCAACAGCTATACCATTCAAGAATGAACCAATGATGTTTTATTACTGCAATAAGATCATGATGGTGTAATGATGCATACATAACAGATACATATTCTTTGGACTGAATGTCGATCAAAATAAAAATAAAAATAAACCAAAAGCACAAAAAGACCATTACAACCTCGAATTGAAGACATTGCTAGTTGAAATGATTCTAGATTATTCAAATAATTTCTTCAGCGTATCGTTTTTCCTATACATTTAGAAGTTTTCTTATTGTCAAATTACGATGTTATTTACTTCCCGTCTAAGTACTTCTGTAGTATATGGAGTGTAAATGAATGAAAATACGCCACGTGGCGGAAACAGTATCGCTTTTAGTCAGAATTTAGTCTTCCTTGCCATTGTAATGTGAATGAAAACCTTTGTACGTGTTAAGAAAACAGCCTGATGTGACGTGTACTTAGTACATGATTATAGGCCCTACTTTTCTTCCTGCATTGGACAGTATTAAATCACTATTTTTGTCTCTATGGCGTGACACACTTGTTCTGACGAGCGATGCACTTAAAGGTATTGTTTACCATTGGGACATGCAGTGATTTTAAAAATGTTCGAGTTATTACATAAACGTTGATGCATATGTGTAGGTTGGTTGTATCACAAAACATCCTACCATAATTTTGCAATAAAGCCTAAAATATAAGAGATATCACTATTTTTTTCAATAAACCGTAACTGCAGACGGTTTATTCTAGAAGAAATATTTCATTATAACTATTGTTCACATTTGTTATATTTAACAATACTTTAATATTGATTATACTTATTAACATTTTTACATGGTTGTTTTTATCCCTAACTCACATGTTAGAACTATTTTAAAGCACTAAAGCTGGGCTTTTGTTTCATCTGCAAATGGTAAATAATGCCTTCAAGGAGCAAAGACTTGAACCCGGAATTATCGAGGTGCATTCACGTTTGTTGTGATCAATCAGTGATTTAAAGGAATACGACTAAATCAATCAGGCTGAACGCATCCATGGCACTTGATAGCACAATGCACTCAGTCTGTCCTGCCTGTTCAGCTCAGTATCACGCGTATCTGTTATAGAGGACAGTCATTTGCAGTGAACATAACAATAATATGTGC
This sequence comes from Diadema antillarum, assembly GCF_040938485.1. NCBI lineage: Eukaryota > Metazoa > Echinodermata > Echinoidea > Diadematoida > Diadematidae > Diadema > Diadema antillarum. The sequence goes on along the minus strand of NW_027271341.1, from coordinate 146,177 downwards.
AAAATGTTGGTTCACGCTGAGCAAAAGGGGCTATGCTGAGCAGGATGGTATGATACCTCCTTTTGTTGGGTATGCAGAATTTGTTGATGAGAAGCTTTATGCCTATCACGTATGAGAACACAAGCAAACTGCATCACACATCCGCAAATTACAAGCCATGTGATTTAAAAAAAAACGGTGGTGACATTTGACTATGCGTGGTTGACTCGATAAATCATGGATAAATGTGTATGAAGTATAATAAAGGATAAACTATGAACGAGAAAAATACATTTACTGCAATCTTGCTTCTCTTACGGAGGAAAAAAATAAAACATGATATTGCGCTAAACTGTGTACCATGTAGGGTGCTAAAAGGGAGAGAAAGAAGAAAACACTTTTAGAAGAAAAGTGAAGGGAAGAAGTATGAGGAGGATGGAGAGATGAGGAGGGGATGGAGGATGAATGGGAGGAGGAGACGGAGGCAGAGTAGAACGAGATGGATGAGCAGGAGGTTACGATTAAGTTGCATTCATGCTATGCGATACAATGGCATCGCGACATGCTATTCCGCAGAATCAAACAGATGAAAGGACATCGTTGAGCAACCCCAATGGCAGCCATCCATCGAGACAGACGACCATCCATCGCGAGGGTTCACGATCTCATCCACACTGTGCTTCCATTCCACGCCAGTATATGCATGCGCGTTTTGTTTGCTAGTACTACAACACTCGTTCATAGCTGCTGGACATACGGACATGAGCAAAATGGAGAGAGAGAGACGGGGGGGGGGGGGGGGGGGGGTGGGGGAAGAAACCGGTACGAAATAGGGTGGGGTGGTATCATTGAACCATTGGTCTGACAATGTGAATATTTGTATCAGACAGACTCTCCTTTTAGCTCCATGGTCTATATCCATTCCTCTCACACATACATTAGAGCACAACACAGGCCAGCATAGTCATAGTTACGAGGAGGCACGAGCGCAACAAAAACGTATAAACTCCGCAGGGCCGGGCTCACACCAACAATGGTTGACATCGTATTGCCACAATGAATGCAAACATTCCTGCTTGAATTTCCCACGCTCCCAGGCATATCATAATACATTACACGAACATCTATAGCATACGGCACAATTGTTATGGGTTTATTATGGTTTACATGACTCAACAACGTACATGATTAAATCTCCTTACCTGCAGAGCTCGGAAATATATCTTTCCTGGAGGAGCTGATATCAGATATTCTCATATTATGTTTATTCCGAAATCTGAGAGCAGATGATGCCGGATGTGTACGGTTCGGCTGCATTCAAGGAAGATAATAATCTCTCGTAAACATCATAACATAACAGGAACGTAAACGCAGTCCAACATGTTGGGATTACGTATGCTCACACCATAAATAATCCACGTTTGGTAAGCTGATGTTGGAGGATGGTATGATAATAAGGCAGTTGGTCTGACGCCTCGCTCGCATGTGGGCCTACATCAGCTACATCTGCATGTCAGCTGGTTAGTCAGCTGCGCTGTGTGCGCAAGCGGTAGAGAGACTGCGAGAAATATCTACTGAGGAAATATTGCGGGCATACAGAACTGAATCGCCTCCAAAACACAGGCAGCATAGTCTGCTACACACAGCAAGCAACGATGCATTGTGTAGTCTAGCCTTTTGGTTAGGTAGTTATTGACTGCGCATGCGCTGTTTGCACACAGTTATTCTTGCAACGCACAATGGCTGGTAAAACGCTTTCCGCATTGGGAACAGAACAAAACCTTAGATTGCAGCTCGATGGTGACTGACTCTCACTTCCTCTCAGACACAACAAAGACCGATCAAAACAGCTGAGCTCCATTTGTGCATTATTGTCTTCTTCAAAAACACGGTATACACTTGTGTCACAAAGCTCTTTATCATATAGGCCTACCAATCATCACAAGTAACGCAACATTTTTCAAGTTCTTTGTCGGATTGTAGAGGAGGAGGGACCAAGCACAGTATAATACATTCAATTCTTTCAATTCATTTCATTTATTTTCAATTTCCCCCCCCCCCAAAAAAAAAAAACATAACACAGAATAAATCAGGAATTACATCATAGCAATACATTTAACAGTGCATAGGATGAATGATAGTTAACAAATAAAGATATACATGAATACCGGCAAAATACAAAGTTATGCTTTTATAGAGAAAAAAAACTCCTAGTATATAGATTCCACTGAATTCAGGAGTACAATCTCTATTTTCATTTGAGAATGAGAGACATTCTCGCAGAGGAAGAACAACATCGTTCTAGCCCAGGCATTTTCATAAAGGACCGCATGTCTATGGAGCTCTTCACCGGTTCTTCTCAAGGAAATACAAATTATTTTGTTCCTAGGTTGCATAAAGCAGATCAAAAAGACCACCCCCCCCCCCCCAAAAAAAAAAAAAAAAATCGCAAGCGAGAGCAAAAACGTGCACATTGTCCAATCAAGGGGTATAACGGATACTTTGGCCGCCTTAGTCCAATACAAGCAATAACTACAAGCAATGTGGATGGTCACTCAAAACAAAACAATGTGAGAATTTTTACGAAACCAAGCAGCAATGACCAAGGATATCGCTAGGTTGGTCTACTCACTAACTATGAGATCAACAACAAAAGACTATGGTAAAAGCTGTCGAACCGTATACCCAGAAGAAAGTAAATTTGACTTCGCAGGAAAGCATGGTAATCTTTCTTGCTTTCCATTATTAAAACAACAACAACAACAATCACAAAGACAGTGATCATTGCGCAGGTCCCTGCATGGGTCTTGTGCACTTATGGACGAAATACGTCTCATACGAAACGTTTTGTTGTTTTCACGTTCACAGTCAGTAACTAAATTGCTGCTAGGTTATGATGGAGTGAAAACGTACAACCTCAGTGGAAGCAAGAATTGACTTCCGGCAAAGCGAGCGACAGGTAATTGAAGGAAGTATTGAAGACAACGGCTGTGTGTTGCGGGGAAACAAGAAAAGATACCAGGTTTGACGAAGCTGTACATTTTATTATCCATGAAAGGAAGGCAGGAAATTAGTGAAAGACGGAAACACTTCGTTTCACAAAGTCCCTCTCTACACTCTCGAAGTTTAAATTCGTATGCCTCAAGCACGTTGGTCGCCGTGAGAAAATAAAACAGAGCAAAGCAACCTTACATGTACAAACGTCCCTTTTGTTCCGCTCAATTTTTTTTTGAAGCGCTCGTTATGATCTACTTCCGTTTTACTCTTCTCGTCTAATCAGCCACTCGAGTTTTCCACTTTCTTTGTGATTACAATCAATTCATTATGATTCATTATTCTCTAATTCTTCTGTCTTACTTATTTCTAACCACGTGAGCCATCCTTCCGGTATAAAGGTAATCATCTTATTCGAGACCTCGCGATGTGTTTCACATGAAGGCCACTTGTTAAATTCAAGAATAAGGAGATTTTGACCAGGGTGCCGTCACCTGTTGGAGCTACGGCTCAGACTCTTAATCTGAAGGTCTCCAGGTTCAGGTCCGTTGGTAGCAGTGTTCACATAGAAGTATACTATTCGGGTATTCGGTGCTCGTTTTCGAGGGCACGCGAATAGCTTGAATCGAACACTGGTTCAAACAAGAGGGCACTATTCGAAAGTACCGAATAGCAGAGAATAGTATAGCATAGTGGGAATCGAGCTTGTTCGATTTTCTCCCAGCGTATACCGTCTCTCGTTTATGAAATAATGACATTTTTGGTCTGGATTTACCCTTTAGCAAAAATAAGCATGCAGACTGACATTCTGATGCAGTTAAGAAATTGTTAATAAGATTTGCTGGGATGTAGGAGGAAGAAATCCTCACTGCATGGGATGGTGAGCTGACGATGCGGGTGATGGCGTAATGGGTGCCCGAATAGCGAATACTGAATAGCGAATAGCGAATAGCGAATACCGTATACTTCTATGTGAACGCAGCCTGATGGGCAAGGCACTTTTCCTTATTACCAAGGCTGTCTTGTAACCATAACGTGCAGTAGCTTGCGTATAGTAGCCGTTTCACATGAGACTTTCTCAAACTCAGATTAATTAGCATAATGTTTAGCATAATGTAATTCAATGTAACTAATATTGTCGGTTCCGCTGATTACAGTGTCTTGAAATGCTCTGTTGCTTAGCAGAGTCATGGTTGTGTCCTTATATCCAGCACGATATCATTCGAATTGACTTTATGCAGCTGTAATCCATATGCCTTAACAGAGTGATCACATTTAATATAACGCCAGTTGATGATAACATCATACAGCGAACAACTTCCTCAAACCTATCGTATACGATAAAGGAGAAAAGTACAATTCAAAACTAATTATAAAATCTTTGCTAAATCATATTAGATTTTTCTGGCTTTGAATGGACCACTCCTTTAGCCATTTGATTTAGAAGAGGCATGCGGTTATGCCAGCTTTATTGTTTTCATTATCCGTTCCCGTTTTGCGATCACCGTCTTCCGAGCTACAAGGTGTAATCTGAACTCCTCGACGGCTGTCTTTGAGCACCGTCATCCCATATCTTTCTCAACAGGTGCATTCTTTGTGTGAACGCCTTCCTTGTTCTAGATTCTCCATGTGCCTAAAGGGGCGATCACACATTGCCGGTTTAGATGGCGGTTCATCGCCGTGCTCCGCCAAAGACCGTGTTCACACCGTACACAAACCCTGGTCAACCGTCACTCATCCGCCATAAACCCCGAGAACCGCGGGTAACCGCCAGAAAAATTAAACATGTTTAATTTTTCGTGGCGGTCTTGGCGGTTTGAAATGGACCGTGTTCAAAACGCCACCAAATGGGTCTGTATAGTAGCGAGCTAAAGGGACATTAAAGATGATTTCTACGATTTCACATCATATAGTACAGGCACCTATACATAAATCGATAATGCATTGTATAGATTTGTGGAAATTATTGTGGTCCTTGAGCAGATAAACCAATACTCTGAAAAAACGCAAAACATATTCACAGAACAAGGATGATGACATATTATAGGAGACTCGCATATTCCAGTACTGTAGCCATGTAATTCCGTTACAATACCACTTGTGTAGTTTTTATGCATGCTTTCTTCTTGTTGTTCTTCCTTGATCATCCAATCATGCATTCTTATGTGAAACTGCTACGTCATCTTCCTTGTTCATTGTGATTTGTTATGAATTTTCAAAACATTCTTATTCCTCTTCCCAATCACGATAAATTCTGGAACTCTGTACCCAGTATAACCAATTTATAGATGTTCAAAATACTAATGCAAAAGTCCGAAAATAGTCTAGAAGTCTAATTTTTAAGCTAAGTCGAGCAAGGGAACAAAGGCCGTCATGTGACCAGGCAGTTTTTGCCAGATTCGACCAGTGTAAAACTTCTGTTAAAGAGTATAATAATAAAAGCAATTTGAAGACTACTTGTACTATGATACAAAGACGCGATTGATTTCATCATTGATCATTACAACCTGCTCCTCGAAGACTTGATAACGATAAACTTCCTCACCTTGACAGATCTTTTGTATAATTATATTAAACTGCAATTCACTCTACTATACAAAATAATGTTCACAATAATGCATTTATGAAACAGTAATTTTCGCGGCAAGTACCCTGTGTTACGAATTTGCCTATATAATTACTTTAGAATGTAGTTCTATGTTTCATGATCATGTGTATGCGATCACACGTGCGCGATCGCGAATGTTTGTAAACACCGCCGGTTACGTAATCTTAATGTTGAGTCATTCGTTTTGAACCGCAGCCCCATATACTTCGCTCAGGTTGAGTTTTTTTGATGGAATTTTCCCTGTATGTAATATTGTAAATGCTCATGTTAAAAATGCATTGGTCGCGTCAGTCGACAATCAGACTCCGGTTAGAGAGGACCGTTATAGCTTTCTCAACGTCCCGTCCACGGTCTTGGGAGAAATTGCTTTCCCTAAGACAAGTACTCTGCTTACTGAGTTTAAGTGGTAAAAGGCAGGATAATTCAGGAGAAGCCAACCTGCCTCTAGCCCGTTTTCCTTCGACGACGACGGCGATAAAAAGTTTTCGTCGACTTGGCCAGGCGAACCACCAGGCGGTCTTGAGCCAACGCCCACCTGTGACTGCTACACGGCAACTAGTGGGAGCCACGCCGAGGTCGATCCAGGGCGTCGAGACTGTGTGAATGGCGACGCGCACCCAGCGGGAAACGCCCTTCTGCCCGGCATAGTCGCGGAGCTGCAAGCCGACCTGGGATAGCGTCGCCCGCTGATCCGACGACGTCCCCTCGCATCGACGCGTTCTCCACGTGGTAGCGTCTGGCGTCGCCTCTCCGTCACGCGTCGCAGATGAGTTGGGCCCCGATGTTGGTTCTCTTAGGTCAAAACCCTGGCCAGGTATTACACAATCTGTACTTCAGTTTTCTTTGTTGAAACGATCCCATCTAACCTTGAATTGTTATGGTTAATTTCGCTGTAATGGTTTAAGCAAGAGTTATTATTCCGGTTGGGTTCCTAATAAAGCTCCGGAAGATTAATTTGTCTATTTCAATTCACTCAGTCCACCTTGCATTCATTTTTGTGAACTTGACCACAACACCTGTAAATTAAGATTGAAGAGATGATGCTATCGCCTCCTGAGTAAAACTTCGACCTGCATTCAAAGTTTAACCAAAAGTTTTCTCTTAACGTCCAGTGATAACAATTACACACACACAAAAAAAGATTCACATAATATCATCATTGTGAAAATTTATATTCTAACAATGATGGCTTTCAGGGGGCGATGACCGATTGTGGTTAATAAGTTATTGAACAAAGCTATTATTCATGGTATTTTTGTTCACCAGCCAATGAGAGAGGTTTGTGGTGGTGACGTTATATATCATTTACTATTGTGTGTCCAGTTCAAATGAAACGTCTACTGTAAAGACAGGTTGATTTTGCTTTACAAACGAGGGAAAGGGGGTAATTTCACAATGTATTAAATTTGAAGGACTGTTTTCATTAATTTGGAATAGTGTGTCATTGTAAGCTTTTCATATCCTCCTTCTTTGTTTGGTATACGTAACTTCATTGTATCTTTGCTGTCCTTCCTTTTCTGCTTGATATTTTCGCCCCACCCCCCCCCCCTCCAGAAAAAAAGAAACTCCTTACTCAGTAAAAGAGAGAGACAAAGAGATGGATCGTTAAATGATTCCAAAAAAAAAAAATACCGGCAAACGGAATAATTGCTTGAAAAAAAAAGACATTAAAAAGGAATTCAACGAAATCCCATCGTCAAAATGTCATCTGCAAGAATATGCGCGCGAATTCTAACGTTTAATCCACTTATTCCAAATACAGACCGCAGTACTCAGAAACCACATCCACCACAGAATAATGCCTTCACCGGGAAATGAGAGGAAAATTTTCCGGTTCGAAAGCAAATGTAGCGGTACCTGCTTGATTACCAATTTATTACAATTTTGTAAAATAACTAGGTAAAGATGGATTGCGGTTTGATGAAGAAATACCATTAAGTATTGACTTATCCAATATGATATCGTCCGTATTTTCTGAGCAGTCTACAGGAAAGCTTTGAACTCCATTAATGATAAAATTCTCTTCTATAAGTTCTCACATTTTAGAATCAGTAGAGGAATTGCCTTGATATCGTTTGAACGTTTCCTCCATAATCTCAATGACACTAGATCATTCGTCAACGAAAACGATATAGGATGTGTTGTATAAAGCAAACCTCTATTTTGGGTGCATGCATTGCTTTTTAATGTTTATATCAATATTTTTTCTAATTCCTCCAAAATATCGTCATCTTCAATGTTCGCTGATGATTCTAATATTCTTATTCGCACTACACTGTAAAAACATCGGTGTTAGATTTAACACCACGGGTGTTAAATCTAACACCGATCAAACTTCAATAAAGGACCACACCCACAGGTGTTAAAAATGCACTGTGATGGTGTTGAAAAGTGTTCACCTGACACTTCGTGGTGTTAATTTGACACTGTACCTGATGTTATTTTGACACTGTACTGGTGTTAATTCAAAAATGACACCACATGGTGTTGACTTGATATTTGTTGGTGTTAATATCAATGGTTTAACACCCGTCCAGCTTCAATAAGAGACCACACCAGCTGGTGTTACTTTGGTGTAAAATTTATTTTCACATTTTTTTAAAAATCTAGTATTTTAATGTAAAATTCTTGATCGTCTTGTTTAAATTAAAAATCAACAAGAAGTGCAGTTACTAAGAAACTCTTCAAAAAACAGTTTAAAATTTGGAAATGACACTCGGAGGTGTTAATTTAACACCATAAATGAGCACCGAAAATTTAACACTAGCTCGGTGTTCACTATTTAACACCGGACTTTTTGCAGTGTAAGATCCCCAAATTCCTTCTAACAGACACACTGAAGGATAAACCAGTTACTGTGGCTGATTATATACAAAGCCAATAAATTAGAAAATAGTACTTCAGTATTACTGAAAGTAATTAACCCGCATTATATTACATTTTTGATAATACATCACTCAAAACAAAAGTAAATCAGGGCAAACTATTTCTCGGTTTGAAGATTGATCAAGATTCAACTTGATAGCATATAACAATTACTCATGTATACAGTGTATTGCCCGCAGGAATATTGGAGCTATATCAATGAGTTAATTCAAAATTTAAAAAAAAAAAAACCAACCCTAACAAACAACTTCAAATAACGTTTTACTTTATCCCTATAATTGAACTGTGCTATCAGCTAGCTATAGCTCGTGGTAATGAGGATAGAAGTCTGATAGCAAGAATATCACTGCTACACACACATCTTTTCATAATTATTTTGAATATAATTCGGAATAATTTTGAATAATCATCATGTAATACTAATATTCCATCTCACACGGATGGTCATTGTTTATTCAAAGCTCTGAAAATGCATCTTTGAATTTAGGCATGCTCCAGTTTTCATCGGTATGATCATAAGTATGTAAATTTGGATTTAAATAGAAAAGACCATCACAATTACTCATAAACACAATCTTGCTCATTTCATTTACATAAAACTAGAATATGTTTTTGCAAATCATAATAATAGTCACTCTTGATGATCCCAAACTCTGGAATTCTCTCTGCCGGTCTAATTGTAAACAGATATCCTCGGAAATTTAAAAAAGCCACAGGAAGAGCGTAACTCAACATAACTAGTATCTCACCACACCTTCATTGATACTTTAGTTTTACTGGAAATATTGAACGCATTAACATCCTATACTGTCAAATCTTATTTTCATTACTGAACACATCAATCATGTCAATAGGGTCGAGTAGGACGTGCCTGCCCCCCCCCCATGCTCCCCTTCCTCTTCCCTTTCCACCCCTTCACTACTTTTTTTCTTTTTTCTTTTTTTATTGCTCTGATTATTCCCCTCCGTGTGTGTGTGTGTGTATGTGTGTGTATGGGTTAATTTTTCCCGTCTTTTCTGTATACCAGCTAGTGTTTGATCATAATAAAAAAGACTTCTTTTTTTTCCGGAGTATTTCATTTTTCATTTTTCACATAATACAAGACGTGCTCCCTTTCATGTTAATTTCTTATTTCTGATATCATTTTTCTATCAATTTTGCTTGCTCAATAGTTATTTTGTATTTCGCATGTGAATATGTTTCATTACTTTTGTTATTTTGCTATTGTCAACTTTAGCGTTCATGATTTAAATGGGAATGTGATTTGTTTTGTCTATGTTGCTTGGTTATTAGTTATATAAGCATATTGTTACATTTTGTTCATCGGAAAAAGCATTTCTTGGTTCTCATCTCACATAAAAGTTTTGTTTAGAATGTGTAACAGCAAATCAATTGGCAAACCGGGCGAGTATCACCTTTCTGCCAAGATCGTTTCAAAGGGCCTCAAACAACAGACTGTCATACAAATTTACGGACTTGTTCAAAAGTTTGATGGTCAGGAGTTGAACCCGTCTTTGGCACTCTTTTGCCTATACAACTATAGGTTGCAGAATATTTTCAATTACTACCAAGGAAGATTACTCGAATGTCAGCGCTATAATATACTTTTATGGCCGTTGCTTGTGTATAAACATACTGCGAATATGCTTGCGTTAGTGTGGCCACAGGAAAGTCTGGCAAAGTAGAAAGAGAGAAATACAGTGGAGTAAGGTTTGGCGTGTGCTTGTATCTGTGTGTGTGTGTGTGATAATGAGAGGGTAAACTGGCTAAGTTTGGTGACGGCATGCAGTAACCTCTATAAACTCATGATGTCTTTTGTCTTGATCTCAACCCGATTCTTGGACAAAGACGGTCAAAAATTCAGCGAAACGGGATAATGCGAAAACCATGTAAACCGTTGGGTTCGCTCTTTGCACAAAGCTGTGTAATGCTGATGGCACATGTATTTTCGCGAATGCATGCTCGGCAGTGTATGTTATTCGCATTTCTGTAATCCCGAGAATTACCCATAAACGTGTTTCGCAGTCAGTTCGGGATATGCCAAATGTATTATGAGGGTTGCACCCCATACGTATTGCACACTAGGTATAGAGAATATGAGTGTTGCATTTATGTGGATGGTATATAAGGTAATCGTGTTAGCTGGGCTGTCCCTAAAAATCCACTTGGAAAGTGCAACATCCTAACCCTCACACAATGACAAGAAATTCGGAGAGGAATAAGCGTTCAAAATGAATTAGACTGCCAATTATTACACCTGTAATCAGTACCTCTTTGTACTACGTAGGCCTATATACTTGTTACTACGCTATCAATACTTCAACCACCAATAATCACGCTATACAACCTTGCATGCATGGTGTACAATTAGAGTTTTGCATATCGAGTGTGCTAAAATGTATAGGGCCCATATTGCACGAAATACCACATAATTACATAACTAATAGTTCATAAATGATAATACAATCATATTGCACAACACTCCCATCTAATGTATGTCACTTAGTGTATGCAAACGAATACAGTCATGTTCGTCTTACAATCACTGAAACCTCTACCACTTATAAAAGTCATCGCTGCTAAAGGCTAAAACAGCTGTATGAAATATCAATGCAAGGGATACACGGCATAATTCCATTTCTTTTCTGACTTTCTCTTTCTATTTGCTTTTGATTTCTGCAAGACTTAGGCCTCCTGCCTGCTTGTACTCTATAACATGTCTTTCCAAATTGTTGCGTTGATTTATTACGCCTATTTATAACAATGCACTTATTAAATTGCCACGTCTTTAAATCTCAATATATTTTTTGAAGTGCGTTAACATCATTTTTTTTAATCATTTTTTTATCTGCTACGTGTAGGCCTAATGCTCTTAATGATCTATTATGCTTGGAAATAAGACTGTAAATCAATTTTTATACTTATGCATGACAGTGAAATTATTGAATTGAAACTGAAATTAAAAAAAAAGTATCCTCATTCATTATACTGTCATAAACCCAGTCAATTTAAAGTACATGTACAAGTAATTGGTTATTGGCTAATTTACTGGTAGGCTTCCTTGGACTCTGGAGACTGATGACCAGTAGAAAGGGGAGTAGGTCATTTTTTGTCGTATATTTGTTTTCTGGTGAACTTACTTGTTCATCATTATAGATTGGTGTGTAAGCTTATTATGGTAGTTATATTCATCCTAATACTAGGTGTTTCAAAAAACATTTCCCACTTTTGATCATAAATATTTCAAAAATTATTCATTCGATAAAACTGTCATTGATATGAGTAATAGCTGGATAGTGTACAATTTGGTTTGAGGTGATTTGCATGTGAAAGCATAAATCAGTTTCATTAAATCTACGATTGATTTTGAAGTAAGGTTTCAGATTTTGGTCAAATTTTAACCCTCTGTACAAAAATTGAACTTCGCACAGGATCCAATGATGTGTATGTGAGTGTGTGCTGACAATGGCCCTGAACAATGGACATGCCTGAACCACCTGTTGACTAGGCATCAGTCTGGCGCTCCCTGGCACATGAATGCTTAATCAATAATTCATGTGGATTGCCCTGGGCACTGCTAGTCTGAATTCATGCACGGCAAAGTGCTTGCAAACACCACATTTCATTCCAGCTGGCAATCATTTTCAAATTTTGCTTCACATATCACTAAATTTGGGATATTAATAAACATAAATGATCTAAAGTTCCTCATTTCAATACAACTGTCTACTAATTAAATAGACAAATTTTTCGCTTTTTCGATAAAAAGAGATCATTTTTGGTAAAGAGTTCAGCAGCATTTATCATTGGGGCGATTTGTTTCAGAGTAGATTTATTAAGGCTCCATATACACAAGTGTATATATACTCTAATTGATTTTCTTTATTCCTGTCACCACGTTTACGATAGAACAGAAGGTATTCATTGTAATTTTGTTTTTCAGAAGTAGAGAGAGCACTGACGCGACTCAACGACAGTATCGACAGGCGTTTGACTTTACACAGATACTGCCAGAGGCTGAATAAAGACTAGCTGTGATAGTGGCATTTCTCACGAATGAATAATGAAGCATTCAAACCCTGGCCATTGTTCAGGACCATTGTCAGGGTGTTAGCCACACACTCCCATACACACCCACTGACTCCTGTGCAAAGTGAAATTTTGTACAGAGGGTTGAAAATAGAGCAAAGTCTGGAACCTAACTGTGAAATGAATCATGGATTTCATGAAACTTATTTATGCTTTCATATTTAAACTACCTTCAACCAAATTGTACATTATTCAGCTATTACTCATATCAATGGCAGTGTTATTTGATATATAGTTTTTGAATTATTAAGAATCAAAAGTGGGAAATGTTTTTTGAAACACCTAGTATGTGCGTCAACTTGAGAACTGTGTTTATCGTATAAGAAGGTACTACAGGATGGATAGGTTTTTTTTCTGTCGTTGCTCCTTCAGTTCCAATTAGAATTTTTGAACATCATTTTATAATACAGTGGTACTCCGCGGCCGTCATCCCAGTCAAGCACACTGCTTATTGATGATAATCTCCTCCACTTGTACCTCGACATTACAATGTTTACACATATGTTATTTCTTTCATATACCTGTATGTCTATATGATAAATTATGTTATAAGTAAGTTATCAATATACCTTTGTCACATCGAATTTAAACTGCCCTTGATCCATTACATTTTTTTGTTTCATTTGTGTAAGTGGACGAATACATCACCAACTGAACAATTGGAACTCCACAGCACGTCAAAGTTTGCTGTAACAAATGAAGTTTAGATATCCGACGAACAGAACGTTGCAGGTTTAACCAAACTCTAACTGAAAGTACGAAAGTTATAGAATTTTAAAGTTCCTTATGTTCTCACAAATCATTGATTCTAGTTTCAACCACTAGACTCACGAGGGCAGAGGTGTTTATTTCATCAACTCGCAAGTCTCCCATTAAACTGTACACAAATCTTCTCTTTATTAGCTTTTCTTAGCATGAAATCATTATTCAATGCTGTGTATCCCTTGCATCAAATTTCCGTGATTTTGTAATAACCTACCAGAGGTTGCAATTGCTAAATCATCAGACCAAAAACATGATTTCAATGGATACAAGTCCTTAGTTTTAATACAAAACTTTAGTTTTAATTCAGTTTTCATTTGCTTTTGTAATGCTTAGTATTGTTAACGTCACGTATTTTTCTTTGTTACTACATTGTACATTGTATTGATGTTGTGTTATTTTGTATATGAAAATGTTGTTGGAAATGAAATAAATGAAATGAAGTCAAATGCTATGAGTTTTAAGTGATGACATCAACGCCTCTTTCAATTTGCATGAAACATATGAATTCCATAACTCTTTTCTTATAGTATGTCCGATTTTTATAAAATTTCTATCATTCTGCTCGTCTGCTTTCATTTTGTCTTTTTCTTCAAGTCAACTTGAATATGGTGTTGAATTGCACTAAAAAAACTTCCTACCAAAACAAAACTGCTTACCAGTTTTCAAAGTGGACTTACTGCCAGTCAAAAAAAAAAATCATAAATCGTTCAGAAAAGATATTGCCAAATACGTTTAAGTAAAAATTATATTTGCCATAAAAAGCACTGATACGGATGCGATGCAAGCTTCAGTTACTAAAAAAACGAGGGATAACAATCGTATTCCCATGTGGTTGCTACTGATATCGTTGTGTCGAGAATTTCAACAACTTTCTCAGTTTAGGTCCGATTCTGATGAAACCTTATATGCTAAAACCCAACTTAACATGTTGTCGCATAGCATTTACATCCTAAATTCTAAATAAAACGTTACCGGTACCATTAATCTGACTTTTGGGCAATCGCTGCATTTTTATATTGGCTAAGGTTTGTAAGCTTTCGTTCCGTGTATGAAATACAAGTGGTATTTTGAGACTGCAATATTGCCTCACATTTTTCATATTTTTGTTGGTATTTATTCTATGATTTGTAACAGACCTGTAAACGTGGATCATTAAAGCCTTTGACTACTAGTATGCGATTAAAATATATCCCTTGTGCTGATTCGTGAATGAACTAGTAGTTGTTGTCCTCAACGGGAGAATCTGATTAGTTTTATCAATGAGATATATAGGTGCCTAAAGATAGTGATATATACCTCCTTGGATTTTTTTAGTGAAACCGAAATGAAACGAACAAGAACGGGCATTAATCTGAATTCACTTCATTTTTCCGTGGTTTAGTCCTACACTATACAACAGAAAAAAAATGCTCGGGGGAGATTGTTACATCACCAGTTTTGCTCAGCATTGAGACGAATGATTTGTTGTTGTTGTTGTTGTTGTTGTTGTTTTTTGTTTGGTTTATTTTTCGTATACAGCTGCACGTTTACCACGTGAAGGAAAAGTAAGGGCAGCATATAGCATACAGTAGGTTATATGGATGTGTACACCAGATACCTGGCAAGACTGGAGTAATAACAATGACACGAAATTATTTCACGTCACAGTGAAACGGATATACAGTAGCTCGTAGGGGAAGGTTTCTCGAACATTATTTATTCATGGTTCAATGAATGCAGGATCATATTTTAATTAGAATCACTCATTTCCGTTTGTCATATAGGTAGATGTTAAAACAAATTTTTATCCATACATTCTGGAGGAGGTACATGTAGGTCAATGGCTCTTATTTGAATTTCCCACAACAATAACTTTAAACATTTGCTTTTGTTTTCTGGTTCATTGTTGGAGAGTTCCCATGAATGGAGGACTGCGCAAAACTATGAAAATGTTGATCATCATTTTGTGAACGCATGGCCAGAATTTAACTCGCAACTTTCACTGAATATTTCCACAAATCCTTCTGCATCTACTGAACTCACGTGGCATGGTGAGAAAAGTTCTTCATTCCTGACTGATTGTACATGAAGAAATAATCATCGATGTTTTTTCTCCTCAAAAACAAAACATCACGTATATTGTACAAAAGGATGTGGTTTACATCAGTCGGGATAAAGTCAGCTGCACAAAGGGTCATAAACTCGCGCCCTGGGGCAGAAGGACTCCGCTGGCTTGAGTAAAAGCTCGCTTGCTCTCAGGAAAAGGTTTATCAAATCAACAGGTTTTGAGGAAGAAACAGGGTTACTCACGACTCAAATATTTATCAAGCGAGAGAGCGGATGATTTACCTCCGAGCTAGGCTCGACGAGAGAATGGGTAAGCTCTTCTCTCAATCTTGTGATGCATCATCTTTATACTTTTTTCCCCTTCTAGTGAAGTCAAGGATGAGGGAAACCATTGATTCAGGATGATTCACGTGAAATTCGACACCCCCGCACCTCAACAACGACATGATGCGAAGATCGGGAGAGAAGGCGGAGGCGCACTGCACCATGGTGATAGACCAATCAGCGAGAAGTCGTGATGTGTACCGAGAGAAAGGATCGAAGCTTACACGTACATGATTCACAAGCAATAACATCGAGTAATGTTTCAACAATTTTACTTTTCCATATGGAACAGTGGAATTAATCTTGCACTCTGCATTTTCAGTCTTTCATTCACTTTCAAAATTTCGAAAAGACGCAGTCAATTCAATGGATGTTATTCAATAGAGGGCTTTTCGTATCTGACTGTCTGAAGAAGAACACAGTTTCCTTCATGGTCGTATGATGTATACATTTTCATCGAGCTGTATTTTTGCCATTGTTGTTGTTGTTGTTGTTGTTCAATAGCTTTCATTGCGATAAGATCATTGCTGTATTGCCCAAGATCAGTATCTCCATGCTACAATGCTCATTAATCTTAATGTGCAATTAAAGTGCATGACTTTTGTTGTTGTTGTTGTTGTTGTTGTTGTTGTGTGTATACAACAAGTTAAGTCAACAAGGAAATCTTATCCTTACAAGAAAAAGGTTATCAAGCATACCTAAGGTAATGATAATTATAAACAGGACCATGTGTTTTCCTCTGCATTTATACAGCTGACAGAAACACGGCTTTAACATTTTCCTGTGCGGTTAGATCTCACCTGCACTATGCCATAACCTCACATAGTTTATATAGAGGGGTATCACAATGCAATCAAAACATTTAAAAATAGCTCATCTGTCATATTGAAACTTGATCTATACTTGGAGCTATCCATAACGCTTATAAATGTCTATCATTAATGCGTGTGGCAGTGCATTGTTGGTAGGAAAATAAAATGGTGAAGAGAATGCTTCCCTTCACCTGTGTACCTGTGTATATGTACAGTGTACATAATGAACTTCGGTTTAGGATTAGTAAATACATCTGCTTATTTTCCAGACCTTGGCTACCCAGCAAGACAGGAATCTGCAGGACCACATTTGGCGATCAAGTCAACACAATATGTGTCATGGTCTTGGCCAATGTGCCTGTAGAATACCTGCGGCGAACTCCACATTCCATATGTTTCTGATCAAACTCGTTTAAAATTCATTTTGGGACAACTATCAATATACATGTACAAGTAAATGTATCAACTCTGTTGATGTTGCAGAAGCAATTTCGCTCTCAAACAACGCAGCTTTGCCTATTGCGCGAAATAAACTGTAGATGGCGCTATAATGCCGTTTTTCCTTCGCACGGAACGGGACGCGAACTTCCAGGGAGGTAGTTCCCCTGAAACAGTTACTGCAATTAATTTTGCATAACATGATGTGCATGCAGGCCTTGTAAAAATCGGAATGATATGACGAGGTGAAAGCTCATTATCCAGTGTTAATAGCTTCGTCTGAATAGTATTCAGAATTAATTGATCGTACCCGAACAGTTACTCTCTGGAAATTTGTTTAGTATGAATCTGATATTGTATACCGTTAATCGCTATGACAAGCAGTGAGTCGAAGAGCAAAAATTGCGATTATGCGTCTTCAGTAGGGGAGTGATCAGTCATATGTAAATGCACTCTCCAGGCAGATCATCCAATTTAGTTATTACAACGCAGAAGTAAACATATCTAAGTAACGATATCACATATCAAACCATCGAAGACAGAACAAAACAAGGCATCAAGTATCTGAATTGCGGGGAAGTGTGAGAAGTAAAGAGGTATAGCGAGCTGTAAAATTACAGCACACTGTCTTATTGTTACTACTGAATGGTGCAAAGAAATAGGGGGTGTAATTTCTGATATGATGTTATGTTAATGTTCTGCTTATTATTTAGGTCCTAAATGTAGGTCCCAAATGTAGGTCCTAAATGTAGGCCCTAAATGTATGATTGTCGTGTTACAACGCTTTGTATAGTAATTAACGATGAAACGGCTCTTAAAATATTATAATTAATACAATGTGTACGAGTGTTTTCCCGCGATATTTCTTTACTTCATAGTTTCGTCTATAAGAGCACTCGGCAAATATGTGACTGCTACCATGACCAGTGCACCTAGAGAGTGGTAACCTCCCTGCGCAACCTGTACTCAATTTTGTTCTGATTACGGCATCATTGAAAAAGATGAAATGCCATCAAGGAATAATTCCACTGCTGTAAACATGGCAATAAATGACTTCGAATGGTGGATCTCGCAGGTCAATAGAGATATAGAGATATTCAGCACACAATATCATGTAGTTCATATACATATAAATAAATACAGGTAAATAGTATAACATGATGAAAGATTCAGTGTTTTTCATGTTCCATATCTACGTGTAAGTTGACCAACTTATTTCACTCCAGTCCTGAGATTTGGGGAATAGGTTATTCTGCTCATATTCCGCTTAGAGATTCTGAAAGAAAGACTATCGTTTTACCACTCAACATTTTCACTTGCTTTCAGAACTAAGTCCTTCAAAATGTAATCCTTCTTAATCTAAATGAAACGTACATCAACTGACGCCACGGGAACCTGTATGGTATACCACATACCAGGTTCCCTTAAGGAACAGGTTAATTTAAAAGAAAATTGTCCAGCCTCCAAATGAGGTTAATTTTGTGGAGAGATTCACCTTCATCAACCACACTTTATTGGTTTTTAACAGGCTGGTAAAGCTCGTTATTTTTTAAACGATTTTCTCAGCTTATTTCTGATTCGTAGGTACGAAAAAGTCATAGGGACACTTTTTTTTTTTCTTTACTCGGACAGGAGTGATACCTACTCTAGTATAATGGAAATAGCGCCATCACAGGGCAAGAACCATATAATGTGTTAGTGTGTATGGTACTTATGACTGAGAAGTGCCCTTGAACTCTTATTCCACATAAAACGAGTAAAATGGAACATCAAAAATGGAAAACATTGTGAATTTGTTTTAGGATGTTTCTGGTTTTGTTTGAAATACATGTAGTCATATAGAGCCACTGATGTCAACGTCTCTTGCCACTCTCCTATCTGGCTAAAGCTTCGCTTTAAACCTTTGTTTTTTGTTTGTTTGCTACTGTAGGCCCATGTGCATAAGTAATGATAAACTGTTAACATTAGGCAGTGTGAAACTAACTCTTAGATAGCTGACTCTATTCTTGATGACATTTTTAAAGGAAGAGACTCTTTCTTTAGGACTGAAGTTTAGTGAAGGTTTATTGTGTATTAAAATAAGCTTACTGAACAAAAGAAAAGACAAATAACTTGATCAGAAATGTGTGATACACAATTTCTTCAGTTTCAGGATTTGAAAAACTACAGGTTAATGTATTTATAAAAGCAGAGGTAAGAGACACAATGTATTGTTGCAACCACATAGGCACATTACTTGTACATGTAGTACATTAATTCCCATTCTCTTCCAAACCATTCTTTCATGCATACACACACGCTCACACACACACACACACACACACACATTCAGACAAATACACACAATTTCAAATATGATATCAGTGCATTATACATAATGAGCTGAGAGAGACTCGGCCGTGATCACAGGTGACATCACAACTTTTGTTATACGAGTATAGTGGAAACAAGGAAAAGTAGAAATTACGCGGTGCGTAATATATGTCCCCGCCAGAAGTAGCATTTTGTAACAAAAATGTGCAATATAGGTAAAAAATCAAGGTCAAAGGTCAAAGAAGTCAAAGGTCAAAATTCTGTGTAGAAGTTTTGAAGCCCTCACCTAGTGCCATCACATAAAGCAAATGGAATCGAAATTGGGTTAGAAATGGCGAAGGAGTAGCATTTTGTAGCCAACGTACAATATCGGTCAAAAATCAAGGTCAAAGGTCAAAGAAGTCAAAGGTCAAAATTCTGTGTAGAAGTTTTGAAGCCCTCACCTAGTGCTATCACATAAAGCAAACGGAATCGAAATCGGGTTAGAAATGGCGAAGGAGTAGCATTTTGTAGCAAAATGTACAATATAGGTCAAAAATCAAGGTCAAAGGTCAAAGAAGTCAAAGGTCAAAATTCTGTGTAGAAGTTTTGAAGCCCTCAACTAGTGCCATCATATAAAGCAAACGGAATCGAAATCGGGTTAGAAATGGCGAAGGAGTAGCATTTTGTAGCAAAATGTACAATATAGGTAAAAAATCAAGGTCAAAGGTCAAAGAAGTCAAAGGTCAAAATTCTGTGTAGAAGTTTTGAAGCCCTCACCTAGTGCCATCACATAAAGCAAACGGAATCGAAATCGGATTAGAAATGGCGAAGGAGTAGCATTTTGTAGCAAAATGTACAATATAGGTCAAAGGTCAAGGTCAAAGGTCACAACTGAAATTCTGTGTAGAAGTTTTAAAGCTCCCATGTAGTGCTATCATATCAAGCAAACAGAATCAAAATTGGCTCATAAATGACAGAGAAGTAGCAAATTGAACATTTTGATCACACACGGACGCACACACGGACGGACGCACGGACGGAGCCCGTTTCATAGTCCCCTGCTCGAACTCGTTCGGCGGGGACAATAAATGTTTATCAAGTTTGGATTACATGTATGATTGACTGTCAAATGTTGTGTTCTGAGGCTTACTCAGTAGCTTATGAGGTCACAGTTCAGAAGTTGAGGTACATTGTATGTATTTCCCAAGCTAAATCCTCACTGGTCATTATGCGATTGTAAAATGACTAATATTCATACACTGCACAGAAGCCTGTTACTACTTGATGAATCAAATTAGTCCTGTTTATTGAGAAAGAATTCAGAGGCACAAACAGTGAGTCAAATCATGGGACTGAAGAGG
This sequence comes from Diadema antillarum, assembly GCF_040938485.1. Lineage (NCBI taxonomy): Eukaryota > Metazoa > Echinodermata > Echinoidea > Diadematoida > Diadematidae > Diadema > Diadema antillarum. The sequence goes on along the minus strand of NW_027271341.1, from coordinate 125,580 downwards.
TACACATTCCATTGAATTTGCCAAACATACATGTGGCTCACATGTAAGACAAATGTTGCTCCGGAGAGTACCTGAAGTTCTTAAAAAGATCTGGATGTACATTGTGCCACCCATCTCATATAGTATACAGGCTGAGTAGTTTTTGTCTAAAAAAGTAAATTGTTTGATAATCATAAAGTCGTAATATGTTTATACAATTCATCCACTCAACTTTTACCAATAAAGTTGATCAATAAATGTTGACCTTTAGTAATACCTGGTATACCTTCAATATTGTATAGCTACATACAAATGAGATAAAATATTACATCAGACAGGAATGACTTATGTGAAATGAAAGATTTGACAAAAAGAACTTTGTGACACAGAGGTCATGAAGAATACTTCCAATGCTCCCCAGTGTCCACACAGAGTACAACATGTGATAATAGATGTCAGTTTTAATTGTAAAATGTATTAGTACAATTATAGCCAAAGAAACTTTTTGTTCATTGTACTGTTAAATTAAAGTATTTGTACTGCAATAGCATCATCTTCTATTATACTAATCATGCTTAATAAACAAAGGAGTTCCAACTTTACATGTGGAACTTAATGTAGATGAGTCAAAGCCAATGTGCACTACTTTCTTACGAGATCAAACAAACTTTATAACAAAAAGGATGAAATGCCTTACAGTTTTTAACAGTGTACGAATTAATATATCTGTAAAATTTAAGAACCGCCATTCCCTAAAGTGGCATTTCTCTAAAGTAATATTAATGACAGTAATATCAATAAATACAGTTACTATCTTCGTGTATCAAATCATATAGAAAATTCTTTTGTATAATTCTGAACATGTACACTGTGTACCTCATATAAATTCACATTTCCAACAAATGTAGGAGACTTGTTTCTCCCTGCATCACATTATTGTTGTGTACATGAAAGAAAACAGGAGTGAAGTACATGTACATATATTCATCACAAACATGGAAAAATTTTCACACCAAATTGATGCAATTCACACAATTTAGAACCATCATAATACTTCAATGTTTTGGCTGCCACATCTCACCATCTCTACGACTGTCGATTATCATCATACATTTGTATCAGGTATCGCGACATTCTGCTGGCATTCAGCTGGCTCCTCCATTCATCAAGCTGTCCAGTTACATCACACTATATTTGCCCACAGCAGGTAGCCCTACTACACTTTTATGTTTCAAAGGCTCTTGCATTTATTTTACAAAGCAGCCTGGGGAAGACGGTCTTTGACAAATATTCCAAACAAAAGTTACTGGCAGTCTAAATTTAATGTCTGGCAAATATAAAATGACAATGTTTAAGGCATGTGCTAAACATGGCATACCATTCTGAGTCAAATTAAGGCAAATCAGCATGAACAGAAAATCAAAACATTTATGAAACTTAATTATATCTGTGACGAGCTTCAGATAACTCTAGACTATGACAGTGTAATGATGAACGTTTATAGAAATGCTACTTGAATTGGTGAGCAAACATTGTGTATCTGACAACCAACTTTACAGTCAGTTGAGGTCACCATAAATTGAGGTTCTTATGCTCTTATATTATACTATTCTTTTGTTCACTGGTATACACACAGTTTGCAGATCAGGACCTTGGTAATTCATCTGAACTACATGGCCAAATTCTTGAAAGGAAACAATACAGACCTGGAATGTTTGGTTCTAAACATGAAAAAATCTTTGACAATAGGCGTTTTCACATCAGCCCGATAAAAATCCAAGCTCGAGATATTTTTTGTGATCGCAAATTAGCGTGTTATTTCATTTTCTATTCACATCAGCCCGAACATTATCAAATAGCACGCTAGTTCGCATTAATTATCCTGGTATTTCGAAAATTTCCCGAGTTGGACTTGAGAAATTTTCTCGATCAATTAGCGCGCTAATTTGTATTCACATTATCAAATAGCGCGCTATTTCGTGATCAGTTTAATTTCCCAAGTCAGAAAATAGCACGCTATTTCGGAACATCCGGCTGATGTGAAAACGCCTATTAGGGAAAACGCCATAGTCACAAGCAAACCAAAGACATCCTAGTACATCCAGTACCTTAATGCATGTCTTATGGAGCTACTCTTGATGGAATTTGCAGTTATTTTTTGTCATCTTGAATTTTAAAGACACAAGCAAAATGTTCAGAATTTCATTTAACATCATATGCAAGCTTTGCAGGAGGCTAGTCAGTAATTAAGCATGTAACACTCACAAAAGGGAGAGCAGATGAAAGACCACCATACAATATGTACACTAGATATATCATGTGATCATCCCTTGCACACAGTAAACAGTGTTCGCTTGCTGCACTAACGCGATATGCTCCAATGGTGATTTCCTGTACACAGGCTTCATCACATACATGTTGATCAGAGTACCACAGCCACTGCTTGCTGAGTTCAAGGTACAAGCAGGCATCCTTAACGTGCTTGCTACTAATATGCATATCACTAGACAAATAACAGCGTCAACATCTCCACAATGTGTATCTTAAAATTGGCATACTACTCATACACATCATAATATGTGCAGACTTGTCCATGCTATTTCAGCAACTACAGTACATGTATGAGTTGATTTCAATGCATCAGTGGCTGGAAATGTATAAAAAATTATGCTCCTTCATTGAAAAGATCAGGGGCACGAAACCTTTAAAATTACCCAAGGGATCGTTCAATTATTCTTCAATTATGCACATCACATCTAACTGTTATAATCAAATACTTGCCTGTGAAAACGAAATTGACAGGCAATGATTAAGGGCGTTAAGTTGCCACTAAACCCATACTGTTCCAAGGCACCTAAAGCCCTTCTCATTCTCAGCCGACTAAATTATCATTACTATCCCAACATCCCTAAATAATGGATACAACAGATCATGTATCTTAAAAAGTGGAAGTTGCAGCAAAGTTCTATTAAACTATAAGCCAGCTTTGTATGACATACCTTTACATTAGTGGATCATAAAATTCAAGGATGAATATAATCTATGAGATTCAGATATTGATAAACACATGCACTTTTACAGGATGAAATCAAGCTACTGGTGCGATACCATGGACTTTCTTGCTATATATGACTTCATTTTTCACTTAATAAGGTTGTTTCTTAAAATAGATCTTTGGTTATGGTTAGGGGTTGAGTACAGGTGTATCAGTATGTGTTAGGCAGCACAGTATGACCATCAGCCCTGCATTGTAACCATCACACAGTTGTACTGTGGGAGCCCGAACGCAAAGTTACCCACACTGTAGTGTATATGGGAAATTAATGGACATTAGTATACTGTCACAACCTCCTCCCTTCAGCTATACTTCTGGCTCTTGCAAACTGCTTGAACACAGGTCACAGTCCCCGATGCTGGTCTCTACACTACAGTGAATTACTGCTCACTCCGTTCCTCTACATGAAGGCACCATCAAAATATCATCAGTCTGTCCATTCTCAAGTCTTTGGTGAAGCAGGAAATCCTAGAGATGAGCTTTTGCTGGAGTAAGATGATGATGATGATGATGTAAATCCAACAAGTCGTCTAGGTAGAGAGTAGAGACTAACCCTGCCCTGGGGCGCTCCTTCACACAGTTACTGTTTCGCGTTCAGGCTGGTTGCAATTAGGTAGAGACTTGGACCATGAAGACTATAGGCATACCACAAACCATGAGGCACAGATGTGAATTGATATTATGTAATGACATCTATATATTATAGAGAGTTTGAAAAGCTATGTTATTCTCAGAAAAAAATCACTTGTAATATTCAAGAGAAACCTTTTATTTCTTCATTATTTCCCGAAAAACTGGAAGCAGAAGCCATGATATTGATACAGCACTAAATTCATGATCAATATTCAAATTCTTAAAGCTGAATATCTATGGCACAAGGTCCAGTGACATGCAGTGTGTTGCACCCCTCTAAATCATATCAATCAGTCCCGGTATTGCAGTTCATGCCAACAATGTTTTCCACACCAGGACCAGGAGACTTGGTGCTTTAGGATCCGGCCATGATGGAAGGCAGCCTCAGTCTTCATATGTCTCCTCTCTTCTTGCGGGCATAGCATCCAACACAAGCCAGAATGCCCAAGATCCCGATAATAAGGCCACCTATCAGGGCTATTGCATCGCCGGCCCCGAAGGCTTGGGCACCAGGGAGACATGCAAGACATGCAACCAGGAGGAGGAGCAGCTGCCACACCTCTGCCATTATATCAAGAATCAATGGAGTAGCACAAACACTGACACTTCGCGTTCGACAGGCCGGGCCCTCGGGATCCAAATGCAGTCCACCTCCAGATATAGAAGGCAGGGTACCACCAAGTGTGTGATTCTTCCTTGGTAAAACAGAATAATTGGAGTCACTTTCTGCGTTTGAATGGGCAGCAAACAGCTGTGGTCGTGGTATCAAAGCTCATGTACTGTGGTGGTTGGGCGCAGGCAGGTAGGTAGATCTAGTTGGTGGCGGTACGTCGAATACGAGTGTGCTGCACTGCTAGCTAGACGTGCAGTCTGTGTCCACAGCGAGAAAGAGTCATGTGACGTGAGGTAAAGGCATGGTGGGTACAGTATGGTGCGGAAGGTGCATACGTCACGTGGTTTATGTGCACTGGTAGCTGACCCAGTCGCACGAGTTATAGTTTTCCATCATCGACACGAATAGGCCTACTGTGATCATAATTCATGTTTAGTGCATTTGAGGGAAAGTACAAATGATTTTATTGTAAATGTAGAGTGCATGAATGACATCAGCCATCTTTATATCTGAAATGTAATATATCTTTATATGCAAAAATGCAATGTAAAATGCAATGCAATTCAATGGAAATGGAAATGAAATGAATAAATTCAGTTCAATTCAATTCAAATTCAATTCAATTCAATTCAATTCAATTCAATTCAATTCAATTCAATTCAATTCAATTCAATTCAATTCAATTTTTATTGTACATGCGTTGTACTCTCATACCTCTGAAGGGGGTCGACAGAGTTAATAAAATATCTAAATATAAAATATTTAAAAAAAATGTGATGCGTACTACATCGAGATGATGTGCATGCAGTGTGCAATTTCGGTGAGCCGTTCTGACAGTCAGCTTCAAAAATTATCTATTCCAGGGGCGGATCCAGGAATTCCGCAAAGGGGGGGGGGGGGGCCTCCATTTTTTGTTTTTATTTCTTTTATTTAAACCAAAAAATAAAAGGGGCGCCTGGTGCACTCCCCCTGGATCCGCCACTGTATTCCAGTCAGATCATAATGAACAATGAAGTGAAATCGGCATGGATACAGACCAAGCATCAAAATACCCTCCATATTCACATGGAGATATAGCTCCATGTTATATCCAAGCATGCCATTGCACATTGATGCATTAGACCAATGTAATCTCTAAAAAAAATCGAGTGAAAATATTCACTCTTAAAGGAGTGAATACAAAAAAGAGTGAAATTAGAGTGAAATTGGAGTGAATTTTGAGTGAAAATGTTCATTTTCACTCATTTTGGAGTGACCTCAGGGATCACTCGAAGATTTTGGAGTGATCCCTGACGTCACTCTAAAACGAGTGAAAATGAACATTTTCACTCAAAATTCACTCCAATTTCACTCTAATTTCACTCTTTTTTGTATTCACTCCTTTAAGACTGAATATTTTCACTCGATTTTTTTAAGAGAGTAATGTCATGTAGGCCTACTTTGATCCAATCCTGGTGATCTATGTATTAGATTTATAATATCTTGACTTTATTACAACCCCCTCCTCCGAAGAAAAAAAAAGTGCAGCTCAATGCATGAACGGGTGGGCTATGAGAGTATGTGACATCAGAATATCAATATTAAATGGATTGATATCAAACAGTCCTTAGAATATAGGCCTATGGTTAGAAATTACTTACCTACTTGGATCAATTTGATGTAGAAGTATAAAGCGTTGCTTATTTGCCTCTCTATAAGTTTCACTATCCCTCTGATATGGGCTATAGGACCTACTTTAGTGGACGCCTATTAGACCTGTGTTTTCATGCAAGCCTCCAATAATATCATTATTCTGCCCCGAATGCCTGCCACTGATGGCTATTGCTATTGGATGAGCTTATAAAAAAACCAAAGCAAATAAAATACTACTATAGTAGTAATATGATCAATGAAATCATGCATACAATTTTAGATCACAATATTTGATATGTGAATTATTACATTATTTGAAGGATGTATATGAAACAACTCTATTGTCAGTTTTGTTTAGTTTATTCTCTGCTATAATGCCCCCGAGTATTGATTAAACCGTAACAACAACAACAAACATTAGTTTAGGCAAGAACACAGAAATGCATGCACACACACACACACACACACACACACACACCCCACAATCACCAGTATGAGTCGTAAAGATAAAATATATCTTTGTGAAATATATAACTAGTGAATGAATATACCATTCCCTGTAGCATATGGGATTCAAGGAGGTTTTGCATCTGAAGTTCATTTCAATGGTCACGGTTTGTGGGCTATCTTCGAATCATCTTTGATTTCTTCTTCTTCTTCTTCTTCTTCTTCTTCTTCTTCTTTTTCGATCTTCTGATTAAGTCTGCCTCCTTCAATAGGCTGAAAATTCTTGCAGACTGTGCTATTTACATTATGATACACTTTATTTACAGATATTTACAAGCATCATAACGAATTTGAAGAAAATAACTAGCCGCTGTGATCAGTGCTTTAAAACAGAAGAATTCATTCATGTACAGCAGTGTGCATTTTATTTCAGGTAAGCCTGCATTTAATTTTGATTACTATCTAATAAATAAAAGAATAATTGGATTATAGTTTGGGTTTCCATGTGCAAAATAAAACAGTTTTTGCCGACTGAGAATTCACAGATTTTGCCGACCGCGAATTTAAACACACGCGAAAAAGTCGGCACCGATGGAAACCGCGAAAGTATCTGTACGCGAAAGAAACCACTTTTACAGTATTCGCGTATACTAGAATACTGTGTGCGCTTCAGCACCGCAAGCGCGCCCGTGTACAATCGTGATTTCTTCTTGTTGTCGACGAAAATGGCAACGTCGGAGTGCGCCACTTCTGCGACATCACATCAAGAACTGCAGTCGAGTGTCTCTTTCGATGGTCTAGCTGATTGTATAAAGTCGGAAACAACCACAGCTGGTGTGCCTCTAAATACGCCATGGACATTTTGGCTGGAAAGGTCTGTTTTTACCTTTGCATGTCTCACGGTGAACTCCAATCCACGAAGAGTAATTACCTCAGTCCCGCATGTTGTTTTTCGTGTGTCTATGACTGGCTGGGCTGTGCAAACATGCAAACACACACAAGTCAAGTCAAGTAGATGATAGTTTGACCGATAATTTAATACTCGCATAACTCGGATCATCTAACAAGAATCCCTACGGATCGGATTCCCTAGAACCAGAAGTGATAGAGCTAAGTTAATACTATGAGTTAGTACATTGATGACTGTAGTTTCAAGTTTGTTCATGGCAGAATCAGGGGTGCCCCCCTTGGGACCCAGGGGAGGGGGGTGGGGAAGGGTTCTAATGGGGCCTAAATTGTACATTTTCATCTTCTTCTTGAGAACCCCATGACCCATTTTCACCAAACTTGGCAGGTAGCATCCCTAGGGGGTTAGGAACTCCATTTGTTATAATGGGCACCATGACCCACCCAGGGGGCCCCCAGGGGGCCCCCAGGGGGCCCCCAGGGGGCCCAAACCCCCCAAAATTAAGGAATCCGCAAAAATCTTCTTCTCTAGAACCAGAAGTGATAGAGCTAGGTTTATACTATGAGTTAGCACATTGATAACTGTAGTTTCAAGTTTGTTCATGGCAGAATCAGGGGTGCCCCCCTTGGGACCGGGGGGGGGGGGGGGGGGGGGGGGTGAGGAGGGGTCCTAATGGGGCCTAAATTGTACATTTTTATCTTCTTCTTGAGAACCCCATGACCCATTTTCACCAAACTTGGCAGGTAGCATCCCTAGGGGGTTAGGATCTCAATTTGTTAAAATGGGCACCATGCCCCGCCCAGGGGGCCCCCAGGGGGCCCAAACCCCCCAAATGAAGGAATCTTTAAAAAGAATCAGAAGTTATAGAGCTGAGATAATACTATGAGTGAGTGCATTAATGACTGTAGTTTCAAGTTTGTTCATAGGAGATCCAGGGGTGCCCCTCTTGGGGGTAGGGGGGGGTGGTTGGAAGGGTCCAAATGGGGGCCTGAATTGTACATTTTCATCTTCTTCCTGAAAACCTCATGATGGATTTTTGTCAAACTTGGCAGGTAGCATCCCTAGGTGGTCAGGATCTCAATTTATCAAACTGGGCACCATGCCCCACCCAGAGGGCCCCAGGGGGCCCCAATTCCCCCAAATTAAGGAATCTTGAAAAAATTGGGCCCTTATTGTACATTTTCATCTGAGAATGCCTCGTCAAAATGCCACTTGAGAATGCCTCGTCAAATTTTGGTAGAGCTGTGAATAATTTAGATTAGTGACTGCGTGAAAGGTGAACTTGCGATACTCAGGTGAGCGCTAGACCCGCGGGTCTCTTGTTTTTTTTGCTCTAACGTTAAAACGAGCACATATCATTTGCATAAGAAATGTGTGAAATAATATGATAACACAATGTCACTTGGATTATGACGAAAATACAAAATATTTAAATATGATTAGCCGAAAAGGTATGCTGACAGCATTGCACTCTCAGAACATGTCTATTCATGTTTGCTATGTAATGTTTCATAATGGATTATCAATAATTGACAAAACGGACCAAAGTAGTAAAGTAGGATCCGTCACCTAACTTTCCATGCAACTCCGAGAGTGAATCACATGCAGCTTGTTGGGAAATACTACTGCTCCTGGAACTATAACTAGTGCTAGGATACAATTCATATAATACTCTACCTGCCCACAACTGTACTGATGGGAATGCTTCAGGAATAAAAGTCGGGTAAACCAATCTAAATTTTTTTGCACTTTTGGTTGCCAAAAAGTGCGAACGACTCAAAATCCTGACATATCGCATCAGCCAGATACCTCGTAAAGTTGTGGTGAACCTTCTGAAAGTTACAGTCTGCAACCCTGGCAGTGTATAGCGCTGACTTTGACAGTCTGTGTGCATACAGTACTCTAGCCCCGGAGACCGCGCCGCCAGGCGCGGTCCTGGCGGCTTCCCCGCAGTTTCGCTTGATAAATGTTAGTTCGATAAGTACACATGTATTCTGTGCGCTTGTGCAAGTGATTGTGAATTCTGTGAACATCGGTGAGCTGCTTATAAGACATCATTTTGTGCATCACAAGCAATGAAATGCATCAAACAGTCGCCGATGATAGTCATTTAGGTTTCATCGACCCATGTAAGTATTCCTAGTAGTTTCTGTTGAAAAATTAAGAAAATATAGCGCCGCAAAGGCACCCGTTTGTTCAACATGAAGATCTTTTATGGGAGCACGGCGCAGCCGCCACACGCAGGTGTGGCGGCTGTCGCAGTTAACAGTACTCGTGCTGAGAGTGCCCCCTTGAAGCTCTTTACAGCTTATGCTTTAACTATGTGAAGATATGACAATTTTTTTTCAGACCTTTTTGATATGTAAATCAAATTCCAAATGGCGGTAGATAAATATTCAGCACTTCTGAAAACTATTCTTTACTTTCAAAGTGAAATTTCATCCTCATATTATTACTTTGCATGGAAACGGAAAAACCAGAAAAGTAGGTCGTCAGTGACAATGGTGAAAAAAACTCAGACATTCTAAATGTCTATGAACTCTAATAAGATATAAAGTTTAGAGAAAGAGACAAATTTACTACTCTGTGTGATCCAGCTGTTATCAGCTCTCCTTTCTGTTTGTGTTATCCAAAAAAGAAAATCACAAAATGTCATCTTGCTGTCGAGAAAAATGTCTTTAGACCTGTTCTTGTTGTATGTATAGTAAAGATAACATGTTTTTTGTGTGTCCCCTTAGCAGTTAAGTTCTGTCTGTGCCCATATATTTTATTTTGAGAAAAATGAAATTATTGAAATTCTGTGTACACAATACAGTGGAGAGCTGCTCAACATCTTGATCACACAGAGTTGCCTCTTTGTCTTACTCTCTAAACTTTTACCATTCACAAATTTTCAATGTTTTCTTCTCTAACTGTTTTGTTTTCTTACAAAGCAACATGATTTCAGGATGGAATAACCATTTAACAGCAACATGTTCTTGCAGCAGTGTTTCACTTCACTTCACAAGCGGAATTATTCTATTGTTATGGCTGTAAAATACTATGTAAATTGTAAAGAAATTTGTAGCTGCCTTGTCAATGCAGTGTATAATTCTGTTGTGTACTGAGTGTAGTACAGATGTTTGTTCAGTCATTACAGCAAGAAAGGGCACAAGTGCAATGCTTGCAAAGTGTTTTCTGCTTTTGTAATGTGCAAGTACCCTGGTACTTACTTTCACACATACACGATCCCTCAAGAGAATCCCTCAAGAGAATTCAACGGCAAGCTCCCAGATTCTGTGCAAATACCTACACTAGGGAAAAGGGTTCTGTCATGAGGGCATTATCCAAGCTGGGTTGGGAATCCCTTCATACAAAGAGAAAACATCCGAGGCTCTGCATGCTGTATAAATTGAAAAACGGACTGGTCAGTGTCCCTCTGCATGACTATGCTCAATTCATGCAACACCAGAAGAAATAACCAGAAATTAATCCAGCGATGGCATACAGCCAGAGTTTCCGGGATTCTTTCTTCATAACAAATGTTAAAGACTTGAACCAACTCCCTAGTGCAGTAGTCCAGTGTCCGTCATGTTTGGTAAAACAAAATTTGAAGCAATTTGCCATACTGTAAACACAGACATTTTTGCGGTACATTAATTTTCACGTATTTCATGCTACTTCTGGCTTGCGCCAATTCTATAACCCATGAAAATATCTTCACAATTTTCTCTGAATGTTTTGAATGGGTTTCCAGTTGTGCAGCATGAATTCAAAAACTTCCGAATAATATGTTTTTAAGTCGCTCAGTGCAAAAAATTAATGATGCGAAAAAATTGATGTTACAGTAGTAGTATTTTCTAGTCGCACTCAGCCCGCACGTAGTGCTTCAAGACAAGTAATCGTGGATGTGTCTTTTTGGACATTTTGCTGACTATAAATCACACAGATACAGGTACAGAAGATTACCAAGCTGTAGCCTAGATTTTAGCGACCCAAGTACTTATGATGCTTACAACTTCAGAAGTAAATGGAAAAGGCAAAAAAAAATGTTTTAATTACAATGTTAACAGAATGCATGTCTTTTTAAAGCAGAGATCATGCACAACACTCTCCAAACATCTTTTTGAGAGGAATGAAGGCAATCATTGATATCTTGATATTTATATTGATAAAAATGAAAATGGAATTATGATCAGTGCTAATAACATAGATATGGTGATTACAAAAAAGATGATGATAATTGTATAATGATCACAATGATATTGGTATAATTATAGTTTATGTTTCTGAAAAGGCAATTGTAAAAGGTAATCCAGGGGTGTAGGGGCCATGCACAGTTTTTGACTTCAAAATTTATTCTAAAGATCCCCAAATTGTATTCTCATGTGTTTCAGCTTCTCTACAATGTCATTACAACCCAACTTTGATCATATCTAAAGTGATGAAATTATTGCAATAAATGTTTGCAGAGTGCATTCTAAAAATAATGACATACCAGTTCTATGTTAGCTCACTACTCCATGTATGATTAGACTGGCTATGCACTTGACCAGCTATTGGTGCCTCCAGCCTTGCCTAGGTAGCTACAGCTGTAGCTCACCAGGGCAACTTTGCCATGTGGCTTTGCTATTATCCACACTGCAGCTCTGCTTGTGTGCACACACTCCCTCACAATCTGTGTGCTCATGTTGGGAAATCAGAAGTGTCACTCCCAGCAAGCCTCACCTTGTCATTGCTGAACTTGTGTTGTACATTTGCATTTTTGTCCCTCACTAAGATAAATTCTGAGCAAAGTTTCTATTTTGTAAGAGTATGTGCTAAAAATGATCTCATTTAACAAATCAATTGTGTGCATCATGTGTACACAATCAAATTAATGTGCATTGGAAATGTTGCTGTGATATTGTGCCATCAGGGTTATGCTCCTATACATACAGTACACATCCTATTCCTAATCAGGCAGTGGGTTCTGTACTTATTGTCATCTTTTGTATTTATCTGAGAGGTTAACATTGTCCTCATTGCTTTTTCTTTGCCAGGTCAAAGCCAAATGCTACTGCAGCAGAAGTTGAGGCTAATTTGGAAGAAATCTATACTGTAAAGACAGTGGAGGTAAATATAATCATTAACCAGAAATGTCGCTATGGCGACTGGTATGCCTCCGCCATGATGCATGGTTCTCCTAATAGGACTATAATCCAATGTCTTGGCAATGTGTGATGACAGTTTCACATAATTGGTAAAATATTAAAATGACAGGTTTGTCACAAATGTGTTGAATACAGTTCACTTTCCTTGAACTAAGTTTAATTGGATGAATGGCTATATTGTAAAGAGTGCAGGTATTTGGGGATTTGAGGATTATTACGTGACTTTTGACCCTTTAATAAGTTTATGCATTGGGTAATTTTCAAGGTATGGAGAAAAAGTGTAATTTCAGTATTGTAAAATTTTAGCATTTTACCTTGGCCTCTGACCCTTAACCTTTGACCCTATGACTCTAAAATTCCCCAGAGAATCACTTTAGGCAGAACATGCATAGATACATACTAAATTTCATGATGATACCTTGAGTCACTTTTGAGATATGGAGGAATAAGTGAAATTTAGCACTTTCACCTGACCTTTGACCTTTTGACCTTTTGGCAAGAAACTTCCAAGAGAGTCTATATTGGGTAATCCATGTATATATCCAGTTTCAATAAAAATCCTGCAGGCATTGCATAAATATGAGGGAAATAGTGAAATTTTGAGGAGTTGACCTTGAACTTTGACCCTAACCTTTGACCCATGATCCCAAATTCCCAACATAATCACTCCCAGTCAGTACTCATACCAAGTTCCATACAGATACCTTGAACCATTTGCGAGATATGGAGGAAAAAAGTGGAATTTTAAAGTTTTCACTTGACCTTTGACCTTTAATCTCTGACCTCATGACCCAAAACTCTCTCCGGAGAATATTTAGTAGTACAGGTATGCACTAAGTTTAAAGAAAATGCCTTCAGGCATTGCATATATACACATCACTCAACAAAAAAAGTAAGTTTCCCCCTAGCATTTTTGGATATATATCAAAAAAGGATTTTACCGATTTTCATAATTCAAACGGGAATGGATAGGGAATTTTATTACTCATAACATGAATGGCATTATCATTGCCACTAGATATCATTATTGGTGTGAAAAAATGCATTTTATGTCAAAATGCATGGAAAAAATTGCACTTTAAATAGAGATTTGCATTGACTTTACACAAATAGTCAAACAATTACTCATGATTCTGAACTTTTAAGCATGGTTTATTGCATATTTCTCTATCTCTTTCTTTTCATGAGCATCCAGTGAAGTATTTAATAATTGATATGTCCACCATCCGCTTCAATGACCAGCTGACATCTCTTCCTCATACTGTTAATTAAAGTTTGTACTTGGCGCTGCTCAATGTTGGCCCATGCTCTCTGCAAGATGCGCTGAAATTCTTGCAGTGAAGTGTTATCCTTCATCTTCTTGCTCTCTTTCCGCTTAAATTTCCTTATGGCATTGGGCGAAACCCCAAGTCTCCTGGCCACCTCCTTAACTGGAACCCCAGCTTCAAGGAAAGCTGTAGCTCTCCCTCTTTCAAAAATTTGCGGACGCGGCATGATGCAAAATGGCCATAAGCACATTAATGTGATTAACCCAAACTGGAATTAAAAAGCACATGGCTTCGACCAACATTTTGATATTGAAAAGGCCTATTGTTTGAAAAGTATGCATAACATCTGTTTAATAGGGAAGCACATTGTACCTGAAGAAATTCCTGAGAATTACATAACAAGTTAAAAAGGTCATTTGCTAACTTGCATAGGAAATGTACACAATATGCTTCATATTACCTGAAGTGCAACTTTTTTCCCTATACATTTTGACATAAAATGCATTTTTTCACACCAATAATGATATCTGGTGGCAATGATATGCCATTCATGTTATGAGTAATAAAATTCCCTGTTCATTCCTGTTTGAATTATGAAAATCGGTAAAATACTTTTTGAGAAATATCCAAAAATGCTAGGGGGAACTTACTTTTTTGGTTGAGAGTGTATATATATAGTGAAATTTTGAGCGTTTGACCTTGACCTTTTGACCTTAGACCTTGAGCATGTGCACCCAAAAGTTGATAGGCACAACTTCGCCCACTCATACATATACATGCCAAGTTCCGTTGGGATATCTCAAACGTTTTTTTGTTACGCTGTCCACAAAATTGATTACGGATGGAAAAACGGATGGACGAATAGACGGATGGACAACCCAGAAACATAATGCCTCTGGCAACACTTTGTTGCAGAGGCATACAAAAATACCTTTTACACCTTGTATGAGAAAGTGAATCATAGTTGGACTTTACCCATCCCAGTGTGTCCATTGATATAGATGTGTGCATTTCATGTCTGTACTTGTCTGGTGGCTCTGTATTTTACAGGGACTTGATAGAGCTGTAGATGTGTTGAAGTTAATGCAGAAAACTATTTTCATATTTGTTAGTATGTTTTTGATTGATATATATGTGCATAATTGTATATATACAATTGTGTGTGTGTGTGTGTGTGTGTGTGTGTGTGTGTGTGTGTGTGTGTGTGTGTGTGTGTGTGTGTGTGTGTGTGTGTGTGTATGTGTATGTACAGGGCTCAACAGTAGCAGTGGCCTGGGTTTATCTATGCCATGTTCTTCATGTTTCAGGCTTTTCTCGTACAGAAAAGGTACCGGTAATGATATAGGTTATAGTGTAACCTGGTTATAAGTAGTGTGAAGTGTACATGATGTACATTATGTTGTGCTTTTCATGGCAGAATTTCTGGGGTGTGTACAACAACATTCCTGATGCCAGCAAGCTATCGCTAAGGTACAGCTATCATCTCATGAGAGGAAAAATCAAACCTCTATGGTGAGTCATTTCTCAAATTCAGTTGTGTCAGAGTTTCCCATTCTTCGTTTTGACCTTTCATAGATTCAGGTTTGGGGGAAAACTGAGCAAAAAAAAGAAAAGAAAAGAAAAGAAAAGAAAAGAAAAGAAAAAGAAAGATAAAACAAAATAAAACAACCCACACAACACAAACAAGTACTTGTATGGCGATTGAACATGAGCTGTGCAATATTAGTGTCTTAAATGCTTCAGCAATAATAGAACAAGATTAGATCCTTATCTTTATAAAGATAATGTCTCCCTGTGTTGTCACATCATGTATTGATGCAGCAAACTCTTGTACACATGTGGCTCTTTGCTTGTAATGCAAGACACCCGTGAAACTACATATTTAAAACAAAGTGTTTACATATGAAAAGCTTTTATAACATATCAGTCTATTGCCTGAGAAAATAGATTTGACACTTATTTTCATTTCTTGCAGGGAGGACCCAAATAACTCACAAGGAGGAGATTGGAAATTCAAAGTTCCAAAGCACTTCACGGTGAGATCCTTTGCTACTGTGACCTTTTGCAAATGTGCACCTTATTTTACTTTTCCACTGTCATTGTGGTTATTTTAGTGATTTACAGTTTGACATTCATAACCACGCACTGCATTATATGCAAGTTTTTTCGACATGTGCACACTGTTCTAATATACATATATTTGGTGTGCTTTGCTTGGCATTCATCCAAAAGGCTTTATAGTAACTCTGTATGTATGAGTGCACATAGGATGCAGTAAGTCCACTTACCCACTTGCCTTTAAAAAGTCAATGTAAAGACCTGGCAGTGTGTGGATACCATGCAATGGGAAGGCTGGCCTAACTCGAATATATTCTAGAATTCTGGTAACGAAATGTGTACAGGTTTATCACTGATGTCTTTGTAAGTAAAAACAGCTGAAGAATCTTGACTGGAGTTGAGCCAACTCTACACCAGCAAACCTGCGCTATTCGTGGTTTTTGAATGTCCCTCAGTGGGCAGCGAATTAGGCTTGATCTAGTCGGGCACCCTTTTGTCTCCACACTACCTGGTCTTTAAACCCGCTGCTGGGCAGTTGATGTGATTGAGCACTTGCCTAGCTTTAAAGCCAAAACATTGCTCTCATATACCTGCAGAACTGTCAACTATTGCTCCAAAATGTACACATATGCATAAGAAATAACTAAATAATGCTGTGATATCAAGATTTCAGTTCTGTAACATCAGAAATATGAAGTATTAGCCCAAAATGTTCGCTGGAAGTCCACAATCTTGGAGCTTACCCAATTGTGGTTGTTTGTAATTTTTCATAATAGATTATAAATTATTGACAAATCGGGCCATGGTAATATCCATATGAGCAATCTTTCATGCTGAAGTGAATCACATACAGTGCACTCCCGTTACAGCGAACACGGTTATAACGAAATTTCGTTATAACGAAGTAAATCTTCTGGTCCCAAAATTATCACCATTAAAGTCTATGGTAAAAAAATCGCTTATAACGAACACGGTTATAGCGAAATTTCCGAGAAAACGAAGTCTTTTCCGAGCGCCACAGACAAAGAAAAACAAAAGAAATATGCTCCGTTATAACGAAATGTGAATTGCTTTCGAAAATACGTAGCGGAACAAGCATTTATAGCATGGGTGAACGCTTCACACCACTGTGTGTTCACTCCTTGTGTCACGCACAGTTTCTGAGGGGAACTTGCGTTTATTATTGTGATACAGTTATCCCATCACATTTCACATAGCTTTTCAGTGTATGATGAGTATTCAGCAAACAGAATATGATATATATATGTGGTTTCCTTGTTTTCGATATATATTGTATTTGTTCGGTTATAACGAAAGAAAACTGCCGGTCCCGAGCATTTCGTTAAAACGGGAGTGCACTGTACAGATTACAATTACAATTGCATGTTGAATCATCACGTAGCATTCTACCTCCCCACAATGCTGAATGGGAAGGACGATTTCAAGTCGGTATACCGACTTTTATCATTTTATACTTTTGAACTCAAAATACTACAGAAATTAAGTCATTATCCCAGCAAATCCCATCATCCAAACAAGTTTCTTGGTAAAGCTTTCCAATATATTGCAAACAAATTCTAACTGGTAAAAGATGAATTTTGAGTCCCTATGAGTACTATGTTTTAGCTTTAAAGTTTGGGGCCCGTGCCAATATGCCTATGCAGCCTTGTGGAAAAGGTACTTCTTCATTGGTCTGGCACATATGTGTGAAAAAATGATTCGATACCTGCAGAAGCTCCTAAAAATGATTCATTCTTCTTGAGGCATTAATGATCAAGCATATTCTCTGATTTATCTATTTTTATATAAAGCTAGATGATATTAGGATGGAATTTCCTTTTATAATAACTTGCAGTCTTTTGTAGAGGCAGTCATATATTTGTAGGACAATTTCTTCTCTTCAGTATCATTTAACATTCCATTTTCATATTACAGTGCACTCCCGTTATAACGAAATGCTCGGGACCGGCAGTTTTCTTTCGTTATAACGAAATTTCGTTATAACCGAACCAATACAATATATAACGAAAACAAGGAAACCACGTACATATATCATATTGTTTGCAGAATACTCATCATACACTGGAAAGCTATGTGGAATGTGATGGGATAACAGCGTATTATCAATAAACGCAAGTTCCCCTCAGAAACTGTGCGTGACACATGGAGCGAACACACAGTGGTGTGAAGCGTTCACCCATGCAGAGACGCTATAAATGCCTGTTCCGCTACGTATTTTCGAAAGCAATTCGCATTTCGTTATAACGGAGCACATTTCTTTTGTTTTTCTTTGACTGTGGCGCTCGGAAAAGACTTCGTTATAGCGGAAATTTCGCTATAACCGTGTTCGTTATAAGCGAATTTTGAACCATAGACTTTAATGGTGATAATTTTGGGACCAGAAGATTTACTTCGTTATAACGAAATTTCGTTATAACCGTGTTCGTTGTAACGGGAGTGCACTGTACATATTGGTTTCTACATTTGTTTCTGTCACCTTCATATCTACTCAAATTTCTCAGAATTTGATGATACACCTATCTTATCTTCTCAGTCTCTGCTGTAGTTTGTCTGAGATAAGTCATTTTTATTTCATGCTTCATTTGACAGACCAAAGTTTGGAAGGAGGTTCTACTCGCAGCAATAGGAGAGCAGTTTTCAAAGAGTGTTGCACCAGGTGTGGATAGTTCATGTTTATGGCTGTACGACACAAGGAAGGAAAGGGCCGTCAACAGAACAGGGCTCATTGTATAGATATTCTTATAAAATACATCATACTTGTATAAATCTAATGATTTATGTAGGGAGATTGATTTCATGATCATTATGGATCATCTCTGTATGGCAAGTAAACCATTTTACTTTACATCAGTGACAGTGGTGCTTACCTTTAACCCGTTGAGGACGGTTTGATTTTGTTACAACACATATTTCCTATAGACACCTGCCTGAATATACTCAGGACTCGTCCTCAACAGGTTAACATTTTAACATCAATGTGACGAGAGGACTAGAACCATATCCCATTTGCAGAGAGATTATTTTGAGCATCATTATATTTTAGTCTGGACTAAAACCTTCAAGATCTGTCAATGTTCCTCAGAAATGATAATAGTGAATATACGCGTGTTTAGTCACAGATCAAAGTGGAAATTGCCTTGTCCAAATATGTAACTTGTATAGTAGATGTAGTTTAGCAAGCAAGGTGATTAATTCAGTGTACCCAGTAGTTAGATGTAGCAGGTCTGACATGAATGTCTTCTTTCATTTACAGTCTCATATGTATTACTCTTTCTTCTCTTCTTGGCACAGATGATGAAATAATTGGCGTCAGTGTCAGCGTAAGAAATAACAATGATGTAATTCAGGTCTGGAATCGGTTTTCAAGGCTATCTGACCAAGCTTCTATTGTGGAAAAGGTCAAAGATTTGACACCAGACATCGACTTCAGGGCAACGTTCTACAAATGTGAGCACATGTGGAAAGCTCATTACTCTTTCTTTGTTTTCATCATGTAAATAGGTACTCCAGTTATTGTGTGAACACGACGGTGTGGATACAAGGGTGTGCTCAATTAGCTTCCAAATATTTTTCTTCTTCCCTTTCTTGACATTAACTAGGCCAGGCTATTTAGGTAGATGATAGGTAGACGATAGTAGATGATAGGTAGATGATGGTAGATGATAGGTAGATGATAGATCTCGGCCGTCGATAGTGTGATCACGTCGAAAATCAGCACACACATTGCCTGTATCGTAATCTAAATAACTGTAAAGTTGATTTTTCAGCAAATTATCATTTGTGCTATATTATGCTAATTCATGCATAATGATTCATAAATTCAGATGATTTGCTATAGATCACTAAATAAAGCTCAAAACAGGCACATTTTAAGTGTCAATATTCTTTCTTGTGTCCTTAGCAAATGTAGATGAAAAATATTGTGCCATCAGAAAAAATTCCTAAGTATTTCATTTTTTAAATTTCTTATGTATTTCCTTGTTTTTCGATTTCCTTGTTTTTCGACTTTTTGTCTCGCCCACCGGAGGTGAAGGCGAAACTAAGGGATCCAAATGGCGTCCGTCCGTCGTCCGTCCGTCGTCCGTCGTCCGTCACAAATG
The DNA here is from genome assembly GCF_040938485.1 of Diadema antillarum. Taxonomy (NCBI): domain Eukaryota; kingdom Metazoa; phylum Echinodermata; class Echinoidea; order Diadematoida; family Diadematidae; genus Diadema; species Diadema antillarum. The sequence continues at coordinate 105,735 of NW_027271341.1, read as the reverse complement.
TTAAAGTTTACCTGCAAGACTCTCTTATGATGCATAACTTGGCAACTGTTACAGCAATGGCAGCCACACTTGGGTGATAGAAGCACTAGGGGTATCTTCATGTTATGGTGTTGTCAGAGGTCATATGATGATGTCAAAGGTCATTTGAGGTCATACATTAAAGAGTATGTGCAAGACTCTCTTTTCTATGTTAAAGTTTAACTGCAAGACTCTCTTTTGACAAATAACTTCACATAAGTTGCTTGGATTACAACCTAACTTGGGTCATAGATGCACTGGGGGTACCTTCATGTTATGGTGCCGTTGGAGGTCACAGGATAAGGTCAAAGGTCATTTGAGGTCATACATTAAAGTTTACTTGCAAGACTCTCTTATCACATGTAACTCGACACATGTTGCTACAATGGCAATCAAACTTGGGTGATGGATGCACTGGGGGTACCTTCATGTTATGGTGCCGTAAGAGGTCACATGATAAGGTCAAAGGTCATTTGAGGTCATACGTTAAAGTTTGCTTGCAAGACTCTCTTATCACACGTAGCTCAGCACATGTTGCTAAAATGGCAATCAAACTTGGGTGATGGTAGATGTCTCTTGGGAAGTTGAAGGTAACCACAAGGTCAAAGGTTACAGACAGGGTTCAACGAACTTTTAGGGCCCAATGTTAAGTTTTTAGGGCGCATTTCGTTTATGGCTCATAACTTTTGATCCCTATGTCCGTTTGTGACCAAACTTGGATGGAAGATGTCCCTTGGGGAGGTGAAGGTCGTCACAAGGTCAAAGGTCACAGACAGAGGTCAACAAACTTTTAGGGCCCAATGTTATGTTTTTAGGGCGCGTTTTGATTGTGGCTCATAACTTTTGATCCCTATGTCCGTTTGTGACCAAACTGGGACGGTAGATGTCCCTTGGGGAGTTAAAGGTCATCACAAGGTCAAAGGTCACAGAAAGGGGTCAACAAATTTTTAGGGCCCAATGTTAAGTTTTTATGGCGCGTTTCGATTATGGCTCATTACTTTTGACCCCTTTGTGTGTTTGTGACCAAACTTGGATGGTAAATGTCCCTTAGGGTGTTGAAGGTCACCACAAGGTCAAAAGTCATAAGCAGGTCAATTAACTTCTAGGAGTTATAAAAAATATAAATTCCTCGTACGCGAATGGGCGAGACACAATTTGGCGATTGCCTTGTGTATTTAATTGTTTTTTTTTTTGGATGAAATTTCTCCGTGACATTGTTCCAAACATTAAAATATGCTGTTAATTGATTTCAATCAATAAAACCTCAAAATGATCATGATTTTATGAAATTTGGCTGTAATCACAGTTTTCAATGAAAATGTACAAGAATTTGCATTTTTGAGCAATTTTGGTCTGACATGTATGTACATATTTATGTGTAACTTCGGATCTGCATACCCGGGTGTTGCAAATTTGGTGTCAAAAGATGCGGGAGACTCAAAATAAAAAAGTCGTGAAACATCATCGTGATAGCTTTTTGCGATGGCGATACATCGTGTGGAATGTTGAAGGGGGGCTAATGTTATCAAACAGAAGTAAATTTAGGCTCCTTGCAGGACATCCACATTACTGATGAGTTTGAATCATGCATTTCTCCCATGTGAAGATGTACACATAGTTGCTCTTTGCCCAAAGTCTGTGTCTCCATTTTTCCTTTGCTCTTCCTGCAGCTCATCAGCAACATGAAGCCTTTGAGAAGTCCCGCCCATAGCCAACGGTGATGGGAGAGGTAACACACTCTGTCCCTCTCACACAGCCAGGCTAAAGAGCCAGCTTTGTAGAACACCTGCTGCATGCCTCAGTCAAGCAGCTTCGAGGAGTCCCAGAGTTTGTGCAATGAATGACAGGTGCTGGTCATCAAGTACTCAGTGGCAATGTCTACATTGCTGTGTTTGGAGTAGCCAACTGGAGTGGAGCATGTCCATTCACAAACATTAAAACAATATGTTGTCCTAGCTATGGTTTTAAAGGTTTATGTAGTAATGAAGAGAGATCCTTCAAAACCTGTTGGACTTTTTAACAGTGATTACTTTCAAGGCAACTATTCATGAATTCCACTGCAAACTGTCCTTTTATTTGAAAACATTTCAACATGCTTCATCAGCACAAATTCCAGACTATTTTGTAGACTGAATTCTGATGAATTTATTTGATAGGCTTTCCAATCAGTAGACTTGCTCAATTGTAGGATATACAGATAACATGCAAGGGCAGGTCATCAGTCTCACAAAATTTCTGCCAGTGTGGTGTATTTTACTCTTCAATATCTTAAAGACAAAATAGCACATGATCTAAACACTGCTTGATTTACAATTTTATGTAAAGGCACAGTTCTTCATCTTGATAACATGCTTAAACATGCAATAGAAATGTCTGTCATTTTATCTTGCTGCTCAAGATTAATTGATGCTGTTGCAAGTGAGAAAAAGCAACTTTGACAGTGTGTTTTTTGTTCTACATGTGAAAGGGAAGAATGGTGTGTGTGAAATCACAACAGTGTTGGATTCATTTTATTGTGAATATTTATAATAACAAAGATTATGAAGGGTTGTTCACTTTGCATCATACATGTATGAAAAACAATAGGTTATTGATTCTCAACTAATAAATACATGTATGTGTGTAGGAAAGATGAAAGACAGGCTCCTCTAAATCAGTCTGTTTTTACACATATGAAATGTGCGTTAATTCTAAAGAACAATTGCCCCTCCCCCCCCCCCCCCTTCTTGGCTTATATTATATACATTCTGTAGCTGTACAAATGGAAATTAATTTGGAAGGTGGAGTTAAAGATATAGCCTGAATAATTTAAATGCAAGCATAAGCTTTAGGATGGCACATCTGTATAAGTCACTTATTGCGTTCAGTTATTTTCAGGAGTGGGAAATTTGACGACGTATTCCCAAATTGTCAATGTTCCTGTTGGCATGGGGCACACCTCCCAACTGTCGTGGTTACCTTTCTATCAGTTGAATTCCATTCTCAGTTTGTTTGTTTAATCCAACAACAAAACAAAAAACAAAAAAAACCAACAACAAAGTGCTGGATTACTTCAGTTCTTCTTCTTTTTAAAAGTTGGTTAAAATAACCATTAATGTCATGTATGTCAATGTGGCCTTGTTCTGTGCTGTAAATCTCAAAGAGCCATGAACATGTGGCAGCAAGTGTTAAGATTATGTAGTAAACACAGCATGTTTTGTATCTATCAATCACAGATTTTCAAAGCTTGATACTTTTGTATTAATGCTGTAAATGCGCAGTAGAATGAATCTGGTCCAAGCACAGTGGCACAGTGCAAGATTACTAAAGTGCAAGATTACTGAACTGCATTGCTGTGCAGTGAGATACATTCATGCCACACAGGATATAAGTAAAAGTTTGGGGTTTTTTTTTCAGCACTGTTGGTGAACCAGTAGCAACTTGCTGAATTCATGAAAACAAAACCCTCCAGAAAATAACTGCTCATACAGTATGAGACTGTATAGGCAAGCAGTCATGGAGCAAGAAATGCAGAAGACTTGGTAGTGATATACCAATGGTAAATGAACAATGTTACTTCCAGTGTCCTTGTAATATATGATTTTTTATTTTTTCTTTACTTCAATCTGTATTTCATCTCTCTTGTATTCTCAAGTGAATGGCCCAGATGCTAGCTAATGTTTGTATGAGTGCATCCCTTCCAATGTTTGTAATGCCATTCTTGAATTGATGCAGAAGTGCCACGTAGAAACATGTTTTGTGACCCAAGTATGTGTTTACTTCTGCATACAATAAGGGGACCTACCTCTTAGCCAGAAAGGAAGGAAAATTGATGGTTATTGCTGGTGCAACACCTGTTTTGTTTTTGATTTTTGTTTTTTTCTTTGACTTGGCTAGGATGGGTATCTCACAAGGAAACTGCTCCCACTGTCACAAAAAAAAAAGTGACCAATTGGATTTAATGTAGCTGTCAGTATACCACATGTTTTAGAACTACTGTATTTCATCCTGCACATGGTATAATTAGAAGACAATAGTAGGAAGCTGAGTATCAAAGCTTGTATATCCACATTGATTACCTGTGCAAAAAATGAATTAACAAATATCTTCACAACTTAAAAAAAAAGTGTAACACACATGTAAACTTTCAAGTTGGTTTGCTTATCTGCTTTTACTTTGTATAGCTAGCCTAGCTATCATTTTGAGCAGAATCTGTTAATTTCATTCACTATCATTATCAAAAAACCCATACCAGTGAAGAGCAAACTTTCAACTGCCACTCCATTTTGAATGTTCCTTCGTTGCCCAAGGCTTACTCAAACCTGGCTTTAATTGTGGTCATCCTCTTCTCTGAGTCATAAACCCTGTCACATAAAAGATTCATCCTGATAATGACTCGCAATAATCTGCAACTAGCAAAGCATCTGCTATGTTACTACTAAAAGAATCTCTTTACTGTGAGGGGCCCCAAGTCTTGTCCAATGATAATGGGCATTAAGTTATGTATTCTCTTCAATTACAAAGTATTGTTAGCCCGTTGAGGACGAGTCCTGAGTATACTCGGGCATGTGTCTATGGGAAATGTGTGTTATAGCAAAATCAGCCCATCCTCAATGGGTTAAGGCTACAAACAAATGGCTGTAAGTATCACTTAACAGGCTTCTGCATGGTAGCACATGGCCAAGTTTTTGTTTGACCTTTGTTTTGTAGCATGCATGAATACCGCAGTCCGTCCGAGCATAGGTTGTAGCCCCAAGTGTGTGAACCAAAACATACCATTATATGCAGTCTCATACTGCCACAGTGTGTGTCTTGTCAGTTTGGAACCAGAGAGGACTGACTGCATGCGTATTAAACTATTTAGAGTGTAGCTTAATCTGAATTTCAACTGCATGTGCTGTGCTGTCTTTGAAATCAATTAAATTATATCTAATTTAATGAAAATTTAAATTCAGTATCCATATACAGTATGTTGCAGGAAACTGAAGACTGGGAATGTAGAATCAAGATTAGACACCTAGAAAAGTAGAGTTAATATTATTTGGTTGTCAATTAAAAATAGTGAATAGAGGTATGAGTAGATGCCTACATGGTTTGATATTTAGAGCCCTTCATGAACGAACAATTCTATCGTTTCATGTAGAAAGCTTGACCTCATTCTTTATGTGACATAGCAAATTAGAAATCATTATATATTTTTATGAGATATGATTGCAACCAAAGAAAGCACCTGTTAGTATGTTTCCATATGCTATTCTCAAATATTTCTAGTTATCATGCTTTTATGTAATGAAGCACATATATTTTTCTTCAGTAGTTCAAACAGTGCTCAGCTGTCATCCATAGTAGATGGAAAAGGGTCAACCACTATATAAAACTAAATGTGTGTGTCATAAATGAGCTCTGAATGAAAAACTGTGACACCTCACTCTTATTGAAATAGTTATGATGCCAATGAATACAAACTTTCAGCATACACTAATGATGAGTGTATGGATACGTTTTAGTAGAAAGTGTTTGCAAGTTGTGATACATCGGACCATTGTAGATGTAATGTTGATATTCCTGAGAAGTTAAAAAATGTAAATGAATTCTTGGCTTCAATGATAAGCATTTGAAGGATTTTGTATGTTTAATACACAGAAAGAGACTGCAACACTCATTTTACATTGTTACATGTATCTACAAAATCTCTTTGCATAGTTTCAAAGTTTCATGCAAATAGATCTGACTAGGCACATTTCTAGGGACATTATGTGCAAAGAAATGAACAGATTTGAGGAAAAAAAGTTGTGATACATCGGACCATTGTAGATGTAATGTTGATATTCCTGAGAAGTTAAAAAATGTAAATGAATTCTTGGCTTCAATGATAAGCATTTGAAGGATTTTGTATGTTTAATACACAGAAAGAGACTGCAACACTCATTTTACATTGTTACATGTATCTACAAAATCTCTTTGCATAGTTTCAAAGTTTCATGCAAATAGATCTGACTAGGCACATTTCAAGGGACATTATGTGCAAAGAAATAAACAGATTTGAGGAAAAAAAGGAAGAAGAAAGTAGAATGTTGTGTCTTGACATTTTGTGTCATGATTAGGTTGCCCTGTTCTTACATCATGTTGTCTTCAGTTTTTGAGTTTCCAATACCCATGGAAAAGTAAAGTTAGCAGCAAAGTTATGGCACCCAATTATTTATTAGGACTCTAGTGAACCTAATAATTACTCATTCTGGTATCATTCTCATTCAATGAAATACTACCACTCTTACTGAAACTGTTACATTTTGCACAGAATTTTACAAGTTCACTGTATTTTGTTGTATATAACAGTAGATTATTATTATTATTTTCTTTTTAAAATTTTCAGTCACATGTTTGGGGATATCCAGCACAAGAAAGTGTGTCATGGATGAATACCATGGTGAATTTTATCGTCAGTTGATATGGCTGGGATATAATGTCTGTGTATGCCAGAACAGTATTGTGTATCGCATCACTCAGAATAATTACAAATACTTACAAAACTACAATGCATTAAGAAATGATCACATTGTATGCACACATCTGTAAAGCATTGGAAGAAACACATTCATTTCAGGGCTTCTCAAATTCTTATTTCTCTGTCAAATTCTGTTGGAAGATATTGCAAATGCAGTAATGACAGCACTTGTTTGTTTTATATTTTGGGTTTTTAAAAAATTAAGCAAAAGATGGGGAAAATGTGAGGCGAGAACTTGTGTGGTGGATGTGATGTTGTGGAGGGATCCTTCACTGATCGTATGAACTCAAAGCAGTGTACGATGTCAGAATTGCTTTGTGATGTCATGATTGCCTTGTGACATCATTTCACAAATAGTACTAGTATGCTGTAAAAGTGGATATATTTTCACATGATTAATCTATTTTGCTCGGACAGGTAAGATGACTTCTGTGTGTTTATTTTGAAGAATCAGGAAATTAATTATTGGAACATATGGCATGCAAAAATATTCACATGCTTTTATTTTCATGCTAGCATCTAGTTGTGGGAAATTCATGAAAATTTCCACGCCATGAAAATGTCAAATTTACAGTATACTATTTGGGAAATGCAGTCATAAAAAGTGACATCATTTTGCAAATGGTACATCATGGAGTATCAAGCATGCCAACATTTGGACTTAGCTAAAAATACATTGTATCTATAATCACATGAAGCTCTTTCAACCTATTACTAGAGGATAAATTCTATTTTTGATCCAAAATATAATAATTGCTATGCCTTACTTGTGCAGGGTTGCCATAATATTGAAATTCAATCATAGGAATTTGATCAGGGGGATATCTTCATTTATCAGTAAAGCAAAAGTAGGGGATCCATTCTCATCTACATACATGTATTTCAAAATCAAGTGGGGAAGATGAAATGTAATGTACCAGATGTATTGATAAACACCTTATTGTGGCATCTTATGTTCATGGTAGGCCTATATGATAGCAAAAAGATTTGCTTTTTTTCTTCTGCTGCTTGTCTTGCTGATTTTTTTTTAACTCGTTCAGATGATGAAAACCAGTAAAGACACATTTTTTTTTTTTCAAGATACTTCCTGTACACTCATCTGTTATGCAGGAGATATCCTTTCTGTATTGACTGTGTAATCCAAGCAATGCATTGAGTACACTGTTGACATGAAGTATACAAAATATAATTAGATTTGTGTAAAGCCGTATTCTCAATCCATAATGTGTCATGAAGTGGCTTTAAAAAGTTGACTCACAAATCAAGTAGGTAGAATGAAGTAAGAGGGTCTTGCCTTGTCAGATAAGAAGCATATCCCTGTAGTCCAAAGACTGCAGTGTTGTGTGAAAACACTATGTTCCCCTACTTTGTTCTCTTCTAAACTACTTGTAGTTATGTGTCCTAATGGCTGATTAAAATTAAAGCAATACACTTTGCAATTTAATCATATTATGTTTCAGTCCATCTTTACAACTGAAAAAAAAAAGAAATACGTGAAGAGAGGTTTGTGAAATTATTTAACTCAGATGTATGTGTACCTCTTGAAATATATGATTCTAGCATTCAATTAGATAAATAGAAAATACCTGGCAGTCACAGATTAAGCTATTTTAGAAACTCCACACTTACTGCATCTCGTTTACCATTAGAAATTTGTCATAATGTAATGATTAAAATTCACAAGTTGATGGTTCCATCTACTGCATACCTGTACATGAATGTATCAATGGAATGCACAGCATATGATGAGCAACACACTCAAAGTGGGTGTAGTAGTTGGAATCATATTGTATGTTTCTGATCCTATTGGAGTTAAAAGTATGTCTGATAAGCAAATCCTATAATCAAAACATATCCCATGTTATCATTCTCTGACAAAAAAAAATATGTAGAAGTGATATCTATTTATATTTTGCATGATGTTTGCCTGTATTGATGATTGTATAAAGGAGATTTATTTTATATGTGTAAATAAAATGCTTACAGAACTATGGATCTGTTTTACAACAGTGATAATGTCATTCTTTGGAATCAGATGGAAAAAGAAAGAATGAGTAAAGAAGTAAATAAACAAAAAAAGGAATGTCTCTCAGCTTTCTATCTTTGATGATCTCCCTTTCTAGGAATGATGGTTCCATTATGGCATCTTCATTACACACACACACACACACACACACATATATAGGCCTACACACACACACATTCTTGCATGAAACATAGGTGACATGAATTATGATTATACAAGACATGGCTGCAATGAGGCTAGTCGCAAATGCATGTTCAAGTCATGTCAATTGTTCTACAATATTGAGAGCAGGACGAAAGTGGATAACAAATGCATGTGATAAATATATCAATATTACGTGGCTTTTAATACATGCATGGGCTTGGATGAATTCAGCGGCAATGAAACGTGTAATGCTGCAAGACCAGTTGAGGAAGAACCCTCGGGGAACATTTTAGTGCAATCAGATTAGTACTGGATAGATATGTAAATATATACACGTATATATTCTGCAGGTCAATACTCTCAACTCATTTCATCTTGATAGCATGCTTCTTGAGTTTTTCCTTTATTAGAGTAATTGTTACATTTTTTTATATATTAATCATCATTACTGTTATCACTACTATTATCATTATCATTATCACCATTATATGATTATCATCAGTAGGCTTCTAGACTTTTCCAGATTTTGTCCACACCTTTTGCTCACATGAGATGGAAATGAACATAATACAAGATATGATATATCCCAGGGGACAAATCACTTTGTCATCCCATTACAAACTACCGTGGTATATGAAATGAACCCTTTATACACTGCACCATCACTTAAAAAGGGTAAAGAGAGGAATTAAGAGTAATTAATAGAAAGGGGGACTATAGAAGGAGGAGGAGGAGAGGAAGCTATGGGGGGGGGGAGTATAAAAACAGATAAGTGGAGATATATACAGGTTATATGTTCTGCAAAAACGTGTATTACTCATGAGAATAAATTGTACTCAGTATAATAGTTCATTCTCATATTCAGACCATCATTTTTCACATATCATGTTATCTTTTTTTTTTATTGGACATACAGAGCACATCTCTTTCCCCTTCTCCTGAGGACATGTGCATCCAGAATAATTATGCTGTGGAAATTTATAGAATATCATTGGAATGACGGAGGATGAGATAGAAGAAAAAAAAAAACCCCAGTAACTCTCGAGGTGTGCGTGTGTAGTTTATATTAAAGTAGTACATTGTATATATAAGGTGGGGAAGGATAGATAGGTTACGGATAATTGTTTTTGGGGATGAGTTTTATTTTAGATATGATATACTTCTTCTTCTTTTCTGTGGTAATTACCATAAATATACTATTGCCATTTTATATGTTACATTGAAACATGAAAATGTATAATTGATACAGTTATCTCTTTCTAAAGGAATTATTCCGTTATGTTTTTTGTACAGTAATACCAAATTGATTTGATGTTTTTTGTATTATTTGATTGGAAGAGAATAGATATTTTTGGGGAAAAAAAAGTGTAAACTTTTGTAGCAAGACGCATGCACCTTAACAGCCCCACCAAAAGAGCCTGTAATGATTGGTGAGAAAAATACATGTATCTCTTTACCCCCACCCGACCGCATCTAGCTAGCTCAAAGCAACTTCTGTATTTACACACTCCGTCGTGTACAGTATACACCGTGTGAAACAAATGCTAGCAGCATGAATACACAAAATCGATTGAGCGCGAGCTCCAAAAGCAAAAAAGAGGGTTGAGGAACTCTATCATAACCGCTTCATTCTGTCATCGGTATATCAACGATACGCACCAAGTACCTTTGTACACCAAGTATCTGGGTGACAACAGTCAAAGCTCTCATAACTGGCCGGCATGGCAAGTCAAGATCATGGAATGTCCGCTGCTCTCAATGGCCTGTATATACATGATCTGCTCTGAGAAGATCTTGGTGGTTGCCAGTTGCCGATGTTTCCTTGTTTAGGTAAGAGAAAATGTTGTGTTTAAGAATGTGTATACTGTAGACTAGACATGTATCTATTCGCTGGGAGCTCGATAACCTTGTCCTTGGAGTTGGAAGAGCCCAATGATACCCAGCCGGTTAACTAGTATCGATTTCATGTCAGCATCCAAACGAGCAGGCAAGGCAAGGTATACTGCTTGCTACTGGCCCTGCCCGGCCAAGCAAGGGCTGCAGTGCAGCGCAGCGGTGCGCTGCGCAGCTGCTGTGTTCACCGTGTTATGAATTCACACTTTTCTTACAATTAGTTACAAACGTGGCCATCTGCTCTTTAACCCAAGGAGATCATTATGACCCTTGCTTTAGTATACAGCTGCAATTTGGTGACTAGACCAAGGGAGATGTGGCATACTGATAAGTCGATCAGTCATCAACAATGGTCTAGTGTATTTGTAAATTGTAGAGTAGAATATCTGTGATGTAATCATGTGGTAAGAGAAGTAAGTCTCTTCTTGTCTGGGTCTATATGGGTACCTATAAATGATTCTGAATGCACGTCTTTAAGCCTCTGTACTACTACAGATCCAGATTTAATCGATGCTTCAACTACCAGCAATGGTAAGTTGGCTTGGTCGTTATCAATGGCCAGGTGAAATAGCATCAATCAAAAACTGGATAGGTTCATTCTTCCAAAACTGTTGAGAGTGGATGTATAGAAGACCATTTCTCAGCATGCCAAGGCTGTAATCACATTTGCCGCTCTGTACATTTCTCAGGACAATGAATGGTATGGTATGGTGTACCCATACCCTAACCTAACTGCGACCAGCCCGAATGCGAAGCGTTCGAGCCGATATTACTGTGTGTAGGAGCGCCCTAGGGTTAGATGTAAACCATTGACGCATTGTACCCTAGGCTTAAATCTGCTGAATTGTGAATTTCTTAATATATTTGTGGATAGTTTTCTTCGTGCTACTGATAATAGATATTGAACTCTGGCTGTAGCCTTGCTACCTGTTTGTTGTTGTTGTTGCATGGTATTCATACAATTTGTGTTCTTATGTTCTATACTTAGTATCATATATCCATATTATATTATACCTTCTGATTTAAAATATATATATATTTATATATATATTTTATGATGATCATTATGTCGTATATCATACCAATAGCATTCTTGATGTACAAAGATACCTATGTCGTATCTACATGACTAAAACTATCACAGGTTTGTGAGCTAACTCATCGCACCCATAACATCGAAGGATGGAGAGGCGAAGGAGAAATTGCCGATCTATTTACGCCTTGAAGCAGAAACCTTACTCATGTCAAGGCTCATCACCAAAGTGGAAGAGCGCAGGCAGTCTCAAACAAAAGACCGGTGAATCTTCTCGACAGACTACACAAGTCAGACATGGGAGAATGAGTAGCAGTCTGGGTCAAAGAGACAACAAAGGTGACTTACAACCTTTTTAACAATTTGTTTACTTTCAAACATACTGATTACATTTTATTGTATCGGGTAAAAGTTTTCAGGAATAATTCCTAAAATAGTGGTAATGTCCCGTATCTGTTGACTAACCCCTTGAAGACTAATCCCAAATATTTTCAGGCTGGGGTAAATGGGAAATGTGTGTTATATGAAAATCAGTCTCTCATCAACGAGTTAAACTTATAGAGGGGGAATAGCTTCATAGAATTTGTCTTGATTTAGAGACTTTGTAATGTATAACCGAATTTTTTTTTTTTGCAGGCTCTTTTTAGTGTCTGCAAGTCATTGGATATGATGGCCAACTATACACTCTAGATGTCCTTTGTAATCAGTCAGGAAGAATTGATTCCTTTTGTTCTAAAGCATTTTTGCAAAGCATCATCTGCCCTGTTACAGCCAGAGCAGATTTGAGAGCAATCCATTATGTAAAAATATGCAGAGTTCAAGATTTTATGAACAAGTAAGTGAGTGTTCTGCAAGAAAGGTTGGAAAAAGTCACTATCATATGTATGTACCAACAATTTTGATGTTGATGTGTGTAGGGGATACAGTGTTACTATTTTTGATTTTTTAAAAGTCTTTTTATATGAACATCTGGCACATTAGCTCATAAACACCTCAAAAGTACTATGATGTGTGATTGAGACTTGTTTAGAGAGAAGTACCGTATGCATGTTGTTACAGTAAACCTATGAATTTAAGGGTAAAGCAAAAGATAATCTCTTTTGTTTTTGTATTAAATTGATCTGTATGTTTCAGTGAGAAGGAAGGCAAACAAGAAGCAGTGCAATAGGACCATCATCTCTCAGCTGGATATTGAGAGGACCACAACAGAGCACCAGCAGTCAGAGGATGCTGATGTATGTGTGTCCTCTAACCCACAGCATTCCAGTGGCACACTGGGGGATACCAGTCATAGACAAAACAACTATCAGAAATCAGACAATAAGCCAGCAGACATTGTGGATTCTTCCAACAGCTCAAGAAAAGTGTGCTGCTCAGGTTCTAAGCATTCTACAGCAGGAGCCATCAATCCCAAAATTGAAGTACCATCAGAATCTGACACTTTGAAGTTTGAAAGGAATAATATTTCCATGAGAGAGCGTGATGGTGGATGGCCTTGTAAAGACACTCGTGCTGTGGCTGCCATTGAATATGTTAAGGAGCGACTTGATGAACTTGAAGTAACAAAAGAAGAACTGAGACAAGTGAAGATTGGTAAGTAACACATTGTACTTTGTTTTGCTATTATACAGACCTCTGTATCTGGAAAACAACTGGATGCATGGGCAAAGCTCTTTCATAGCAAAGTGAAAACCATTGTTCTTTAATACCTATCTAGGTATGATACACATTTGTCTGTCAGAAATACTGTAGGGATTCATTTTCCTTTTTTTTTTTCTTCTTTTTGGTCAGAGTGACCTATCACGTCTAACACAAATGGATGAAGTTTGCCAGGGAAATGGTGAAATATTAAATAGGAGCTGTACCCTGCATTCTTTTTTTGTGGCAGCATTTATGGTTGGTGAATGTGTCCTTTCTGCAGAATTGGCAGAAACCAGGAGAGAATTGATGGCAACTCAAGAGGAGGTCAGAGTGGTCAAGGGACAAGCCCAGAGCAGAGTAGAAGCAGTTGAGAAGCAGAAGCTAGTGGACATCAAACAACTTGAGGAAAAGGCAGAGAAGGCATTATCTGTAAGTTTGTTTCTTTGCTGTTCTTGTCTATAAGCAAGAATATAGTAAGAAAGACTTGAATCACAAAAAACAGAGGAGTCGGGTCAAATGAAATAAAAGAAAATATATTTTAAATGATCTTGTTTATGTGCCATATTTTCTGAATTAATGTGTGAAACTATCTTGATAAAATAAAACAAGGACATACGCTGCATCCAGCTCTGATGTGACTTGATATATCCTCCAAATTCTCACTCACCAGCTGTGCATTGGATACCAGGCAACAATTATTTAACATTTCATATTCAAATGAGAAGTCTGCTGAGCATAATAAGACTTTAATAGGGGATTGATGACCGATAGGAGAAATATTATCCCTGTTTAATTTTCTTTCTCCCACAAGGAATTAAGAGAGCAGACTAGAAAGGAGATAAGAATGGAGAGAGAGAGGGCAAAGAAGAAGGTCTTGTCAGCGGAAGAGGTGGGCCAGAGGAAAGTGAGAGCTGTGCAGCAAGACATGCAGACCAAGCTGGAGGCAGTGAAGGAGGAAGCACAGAAGGAGCTGGCCCTGGCTCAGAGTCGTGCCGAGGAAGAGGTTGTGACCCAGCGAAGGAAGGCAGAGAGGGCAGTAGTCAAATACAACAAGCTCATAGCAGAGCACAATATACTGCAGGTCAGTGCAGCTGTGATATGTCATCACAAATCTTGACCAGTACAGCCTCTCTCTCTCTCTCTGTATTAGTCCTCATATTCTCTTTCATGCAGTGTAAAATGATCTGTATTTTAACTATTTGAATTACACGTGCAGAATTTCAGATTACAGGTGGCATTACGTCATTGTACAGTCCAAGGAATGTCATGAAATATCATGAAACTGTATAATATGTATATGCAAAGCAATGCCATGCTACTCCATGTAGTGTCACTTATAAATTCTAACATGCAAATATATTCCTGAGTGTAGGTATGCAGTCAGTTTGATTATCTACCTAATTTCATGTTATTCTCTGCAAAGTATGCTCTTTGAAGAGCGCTTATTGACATTGATTATTGTTCATAGTCTGATGTAAAATGGTTAAAATACTCAGATAGATACATTATGAAGTTTGAAATGAGATCATGAACCAGTCATTCAGGGAGCCTAGCCAGTAATGGTTGTGCTACATGGAGAGCTCCTGTATATTATGCCGAATATTTCGCGAGGTTGTTATTTTCACGAATTTCATGAGTCGGGTGCTCTTCATGAAATTAAAGACATGCGAAAATGATTACTCTGATCCCGATATGAATGTGACACACACATGTACATTTCTCCGTTCAGTACAGTACTCCACAATCGCAAATTTAACAACTCGCGAAATCGTCGGGAAGTCCCTACAGGGGAAACTCGGTATAACGAACACTGCTATAACGAGATATTGGTTATAACGAGGAAATTTTTCCAGTCCCAAATTTCCTTCCACACAAGTCTATGTAAAATGCTACTCTTATAGCGAGATCGGCTATAACGAAATAACTGCTATAACGAGATAAATTTTGTGACTTCCAAACAAAGAAAAACAAAGCCAATCAAACCTGCTATAGCGAGGTAAAGCAAAATGCATTCGGTAAAGCTTTACTTCGCCTGTGCTATAATCTTCCGAGATTGTAAAGCTTGATGCGCCAAAAACTGTCTTGTACACACGTAATCATTTTCTTCAGTGCACTCCAGCTGGCACTGCATGTTGTACGTGTAAGTGTGTGTGTGTGCGCACACACGTATGCAGAAAATGTGGTGGGACGGCCATGTATACATAACATCATCATGACGTTTAGCAGGTGTGAGGCAATCTGATGCTGTGATTGGCTTTCTACGTAGGGAATTCCCCATCTTCACACACACGCAGTCATAATGTACATAGAGAATGTGTCACATACACACACAGCATTGTGCAGACCATCAAGCTTTCCATTCAACACACACCCATACGATAACCACATACCAATCCACAGACGATCTTGATACAATCACAAGCTATGTATATAAATTTACAAATTCAAACATCTACAATTAATAAGAAACACATTCTTGATATTGGATTTCCTCGGTGAAAAACATCTTCTTACCCATAAAGGTGAGTAATTCCCTCACACACAATATCAAGTTATCAGTATTGATTGAAATATGATGGGTAGTCCCACATGCAGTGTGCAAATTAATGTCTTTATGTTATACCTTCTTTTATGCCTACTGATATAACAAGATATCGGCTATAACGAGGAAAACGACTCGGTCCCGACCATCTCGTTATATCGAGTTTCCACTGTATTTGCGAAAATTTAGACTCACTAAATATATGGCGTATATAGTTTGTCGCTTTCTTCATCTCCGATGCAGGGACGGATATCAGATGCTGCCTCATTACTGAGTACAGGCAAGATGAGCAATACTTGACCCTGGTCCCAGCTCAGCATTGGTCATCCTCACTAGACTGCTGTCCGAGAGGTGTTCGGTTTTGCTCAGGAGATTAGAATTATGAATAGATTTTCAAGTCACATGAGCCAAAGGCTCAAGTGAGCCGTCGCAATCACTTTTCATCCAGCGTCCATTGTGCATCATGCATAAACATTTTACATTTTGATCTTATTTCTTGAAAAACACATGACAGATTTTCACCAAAGTTGGCAGGTAGCATCCCTAGGGGGATATGATCCCCAAGGGGGCCCCACCCCTCCCCCCCCCCCCACAAAAAGAAAAAATGAGGAATCTTCTTATCCAAACCAGCAGTGATAAGCTAAGTTAAATCTCTGAGGAAGTACATTGTTGACGGTAGTTTAAGTTTGTTTGTGGCAGATGCAGGGATACCCATTCTAATATCTTTATACAGTATATATATATATATATATATATATATATATATATATATATATATGTATATATATGTATATGTATATATATATACATACATATATATATATATACATGTATATATATATATATATGTATAAATGTGTAGATATATGAAAACAGTAGTACATTAGTGAATGATCTTTCAAGAATGTTCTTTCAAGATTATTCATGGTAGATCCAGGAGTTGGATGGGGATCAAATCTGCTTTGTCATTTGTTTTTTCTAAATGCAGTGTATTTGGCATGTATTTTTACCAGTGTGATAGAATGTGCAAATGGACGCCATGCCCCTATAGAAGCCCTCAAAGCTGCCCCCTGCCTCCAAGTTTGCAATATTCTCAGGTAATAGTCTACAAGAATGCGTGGAAAATGAACTTGTGATACTCAGGTGAGTGCAAGTCCCCTGGGTCTCTCATTATGAATTTGCTGTGGATCTGTGAGTAAGACCTGGGCCCTGTTTTATGAAGAGTTATAATTAATTAAGTAGTTGATTTCTATCATAAGTCTATGGCTGCCTGTGTGATGAGGAAATTTATAATCGACTATATATTTTGATAAAACGGGGTCCAAGTGTTAAATCTGTGTTAAAGAGACCAAGTGCAAAAGAAAGAACCAGCCTGGAATTTCAACATGCTACTGCTTACTAGGCAGTGACATTGCTAACTGAGCCAAAGCATGTGAATGACTGTAACAGGATGAAGTAGGAACAAATGCCAAAATGCTTCCACCTGTTCTTTCTGTCTCTTTGTCCTTATTGATATTTCATTAATTTTCAGATATACATGTTCCATGAATAGAGAGCAAAAAAAGAAAAAAAAAAAAGAAAATACCGTGGACTCCTGTTATAACGAAGTCCTCGGGACCGGCAGCTTCCTTACGTTATTTCGACATCTCGTTATAACCGAACAACAATAAAAATACATTGAGTGGAAAATGTTGCGGCCTGAGTTTTTACTTCGTTGTAACCGGAATTTTGTTATAACCGTGTTCGTTATAATGGGAGTGCACTGTAATAGTTACAACAATAAGAAATGTAAAAAAGAGTAAAAATAGATTTAAAGAAAAGATATCTATACATGATTGCATACATTGTCTGCAAAACATAATTATTCTCTATTCACATGTAGCACTGCATGAGGACCTGTGCAGACAGAAGCACTCAGTCTTATGCGACATATATATCTTTTAGTAAACTCCGGAAGACCCGACTGTTCCTTGTGTTCTTTATTGTAATTGTTGCCATTATTTACGGCACATTCAGTCACCTCAGTGTACAGTGTGTAGTTCGTGGGGCGATTGTTAGCAACTGAACTGAAGTTGAGTTCCTCTTTCAGGCGAAGTCATGTGCACAGATAGCATGCACATTTTGAATTATATTTTTTTCCCCCCACCATTCATCATGAATGGAAATTTCCAAGGTTCAAGTTGCACTTCCCTCAAATATCTGCATGTACAGTCAATGGCGCCGAAGTTAAATTCAAAGGGACCGGACAAAATCCTACGACTTACATGAATTTTGACTTATACACAATAGAATTAGCATATCATCCAGGGTAGAAGCATTATATCCATCCAGGGTGAAAGTTTTCTTTTACTTGTTTTTTTACTAATTTTTTGACTTGTGCGAGGTTGACTTAGATGAGGTAATTGTGTGAACATTCAGTAAGACAGACTATTGTGTCTGTATAGTAAGCATTTTAGTAAGAACTTTAGTTTTGTCTCTATTTTCCTTTTTGTTTGAGGTCGATATAGTATGGTCTATAACAGCGATGGAAAAAGAAAAACAATTCCAATCAAACTCATGCTGGCTTAGTTTGTGACAGCAGTACAGTTTTCCTCATTTCTTAATTTATCATTTTGTTTGAAATAGTTTGAGATTTTGTGTGCTGTATTGAATTGTGCAAGTTTGAATGATCATATTTGTGTGGGTTCAGACCAATATTGTAAGTTATTACGTGAAATAGTTAACATACGTCTTTTGTAGCTTTGACATGTTCACTTTTTTTCTGTCCATCATCAGATGCTAGTCATATGGTATTCATGTGCTTGTGGAGATGTTGCACACTAAAAAGTGTCCTTTTACCCTTTGAAATCAAATTCAAGAAATCCGCTTGTGGCTTGGTAGCTATCTCTGTTGTACATGAATGATTCTGCTGTGTTCTGCAGTAGTGGTAAATCATCAGCCACACATTGTGTGTCCAAACATATATGTATAATGTGGTGTACCTTGGCTCATTGCATGAGTATCCAACCTACAGTCTTGAACATTCAATCAGGGCATTGCAATGCTTTGACTATCGTAAAATCACCTATATTTCAATAAGAAGCTGAAATTGCAGTGTGCTACTGGACTGCTCCAGGGAAGATTTTTGTTTGTTTGTTTGTTTGTTTGGTTTTTTTTTTGTGTGTGTTAAACTTCAAATGAGAAGTGTTATTATATCATGTAGGCAGCCAAGGCTTCAGAATGCACTCTTCGGTAGATGAAGGATAAACTTTTTAAAGTGGAGATTTACACAGTTGTTAGTCAAGAGCTTATTATTCTTAAGTATTAAGCGTCATGTACCAAGAGAAAGGGCAGAAAAGAGATCCCTAGAGATCTCGTCTTTGCAACATATTTCTGACACCTGCAAGCACAGTGCAAACACAGTGCAACTGACAAAAAAAAAAAAAAGTATCCAAACTTTGTGAGATGACATTTAGTGGCGTATCAGGGCAATTACCCCCGAGGACAATTACCCCCTCCTTCCCCTCCCCCCCCCCCCCCCCCCCCCCCCCCCGGGCTAAATACAAATTAGTGTAAGGTTAGAGTAAAGATTAGGGTTAGGATTAAGGTTAGAGTTTGGTTTAGAGTTAGGATTAGGGTTAGGGTCAGGGGAAGGGGCTGTGGTAATTGCCAAGGGGTTATTGCCCTATACCCATTCAGTGGACCTTATGTGAGTCCATACACAAGGAACTGGGGAAATCTGCTGCATCACATCAACTACATTGACAATCTTTCCTACTATACCAGTGTGTTGAATCCATATGTTTTCTGTGTTTTCACTTTGATGTAAAACCTGAGAAATGATCTGACATTAATCTTGGAATATTTGGTTGGTTTGGACTTGAAGTGACATGAATAGAGCTATGCAGCATTTCCCATGTATTTTAGGAAAACAACCACCCTATGGCTAGAGAATATTTTCGACATGTTTGAAATTTCAAATTTCCCATTGTATTTCCATTTGGTGCTCCACATCAAAACAGCATTGAGAGAGTAAAAGTGACATTTAAAAGTACAAAGAATTTTTGTCATTTGTTGCAATGTTAGTGAAGTGAACAGACCCATTGACCTACACCAGGCTGTCAACAAAGGATTTCTCTAGTCGGGACAAAAAAACTTGTGTCAACATGGACCATTTGTTGATTTGTAAATGTGCAATTATGGGAGAAAAAAATTCTAAGAAGTAACATAAGACAGAGATTATTGCCTTTTCATTATGTTCACCTATATTATTTGTCAACTTATGCAATATTAACCTGCTTGATTTTTACTGTTCTTTGGAAAGGTGCACTGGAAAACGAAGTGATCGTGAATTCCTTAGGAGAAGATAGGCACATAATGTTATGTATGTTGTGTTGCTTGGTCTTCTCCTGTATTGGTCAACTCTCAATGCCTTGACTAATGGCAAGAATCAATATACACATATACTATTCAGGGTGTTATATCCAAATATGGTTGATGATTTATGAGATCATATGTGTAGAGAAGTGATCATCAATATCCCAAATATTTGCAATGTGCAGTTGATGACAGTAGTAATATCTATGTTAAGTTGATGATTTGTGTACAAAATAAAGGATCCCCTTTATTACTTAGTGTGCTACATTGTAATAATCCAACATATTGTGTTCTGTTGTAGTGTGACCTTCAATAGGAAAGTAATATTCAGGTCAAACATAGTATGTGCAATGTGTAGTATTCAACCCTTTACATTCTATCATGCATTTTATTTATTTTTACCCTTGGAAGAAATTTTGGTGACTTGACTAATCCATCAATACCATCGTTGGGTAAACCAGTCCAAAATTTCTTGCGACAAGAAAAACTGTTTACAAAAATGTAAGCTGTTTGCAGATTTGATTACAACTGTTAACAAACTCTGATGGAACCAAAAATTGGCTAAAATTTACTTTATTTACAAATACTAGTCACTCAGTTGGATACCCCCTTAACATATCTTTTGATGAAGAGAAAAATTGAATTCCATGTAAGAATTACGAAAATTAAGAAGTTTCTCCACTTTGTCACCATCTACAAATTAAATTTGTTAAGATCACAAATGCTGATCTGTAAATTAACAAACTTGTTTCTTTGTTTACAGATCAGCAGTTGCGATCTTAACAAATTTAATTTGTAGAGGGAGACAAAGTGAAGAAACTCGCACTTGAACCTTCACCCCTCTGAATAATATCTTTCTTTCATGCAATGACTTTGTATGTTAAAATTAGATTTAACTCAACTGTATGTAATCTAAATACTGTGTCAGCCGATTTCACAATCAACAGTGAACAGTTTTTGTTTTCATAAAAGGCACCCATCAATCTCCTCATCGGGTAAACACTCACAGAAACTTAAAGCATGCATTCAACATGATGCATCACAACAAGCAGTGTTTTTTCAGTGCTTGGATACGAGTCCGGACATAACAAGAAAAATCACCAGGAACTGACGATCTTGTAATGGGATTCCCCTGTATATATGAAGGGGATCAAGAGCTGTTACATTTCACGCAGTACAATTGTAGTTTAGTAAAACTTTCAATGCATGACATGACTGTTTGAAATTGTCAATGAATTAAAGTACATGTATCTACCTCATGAAATCGTCCTTTCTTTATAGAATAATGCATCTATCACATAAGTTGCAAGTGTAAATCATAACTTGATCGAATTTGTCATGGCTTTTATGATTTTCATTTTCTTTAGCTGTATGTGATGTTGAAAGTGTTGAAACTCTTAAAATGAAGTGAATTATGACAGTTTTACATTTTAAGTCCTGTCATAGCCAGGTATCAAATATGAACATTGATATACATATATATATATATATATATATATATATATATATATATATATATATATACAGTCAAACCTGTCTATAGCGGCCATCCAAGGGAAACAACAAAGGTGGCCGCTGTAGACAGGTGGCCGCTATAGACAGGTTGATGGCCATTTTTGAATTTCATCACTTGCATTTTATAACAGCAGAAAATACTGCATGTTATACGTAAAGAACAACGACCAGCAAATAAGTTTGCATGTGCAGCTAATATGGGGATTTTTGTTGTACAATTCACTTCATTTCATTTTTTTTTTTCCTTTGCCTGCTTCTGTTCTTTTGATTTTAAAAACAATGTTTCGGGCCTGAGGAACTGCTCTGTTTTGTACCGGTTTGCATGAATGGGGATCACGAGTGCTGAGTTCGATGAAGATTGATGTGTGAAGCTTACGTATACAACAAACAATACCCAGACAAGTACCATATTGTCCTTATTCAAATGAACTTAAATGCTAATTACTCAGCATTTTAGTAAAATTCTAAGATGTTATTAGGCGTTCTCTTTGCCTTTGTAGCATCTATTGAGGGCGGCATTACTAAAGCCTAGATCAAATCTAATAAAGTTAGTGGTGAGACAGCTTTCGTAGCAAAGAGCTGCATCACTAGTAATTTCGTCAATCGTGTCTGTATGATTGTGACAGAGCTAGGACTCGGTATAGAATTCACGCAATGAACGTAAAAGACATCGTATTCATGGCTGATTTAACAGTTCAGCTAAATTTTTGTGGCTGCTATACGCAGGTAGATATTCACCACGGGATGCAAACTGAGTGGCCGCTGGCCGCGTTAGGCAGGTGGCTGCTATATAAAGAGTCCATAATACAGGAATTTTGTCTGGGGGATTTTTCAGTGGCAGTTATATAGAGGTGGCCACTAAGACAGGTTTGACTGTATATTATATATGTATTACCTGATGGTAACACATGTTACAGAAAACTTAAGACAAGTTACTTGTGGTGAAAAACAACATTGAAAGCACAAACAATCTTTCATTCATATCTGCAATGAACAGTCCTGAGTATACAATAACATGTAAACAGAATATCTTTCAAATTTGTATCATCAATACAATACACTGACATTTTTTTTTTTCTCAGCGATAAGTTGGGTGGGTTTTTTTGTGTGTGATTAGTTTGGGGGATAATGAATGTATTATGGCCCGCTGAGTAAGGGATGTAGGTGAAAAAAATATATATGTATGACACAAAAGGTCAGATAATTTGTTTAAGCATATTCTCTTCCACAGTAGCCATAGATGCTACATCAGCACTGATAAAACTATTTTCCACCATGTACTAATTATTTATAAAAACAAATTTGTAAGCCGAGTAATATATGTTACTGTGGTTTGTGGTTTTCATCAACATCAATGCCCTTTCCAACCATCCCACTAGAAACATGCAATCAAATGACTTCAACCATTAAAGGACAAGTTCACCATCATAGACATGTGGGTTGAGTGAATGCAGCAATATTCGTAGAACAATTCAATGAGAGTTTGAGGAAAATTGGACGATCCGTTCAAAAGTTATAAATTTTTTAAGTTTCTGCTCAGTCACGGCTGGATGAGAAGTCTACTATCGCTTGTGATGTCACATGTGTACAACGATATATAGAAAATTCAGCATATTTTCACTTTTCTCGCATAACAAAAGAACACTCGACTTCTCTCTTTCAGAAGGCAGGGGGAATAATATTACCCCTAACATTGTACATCAGTGACAAGTCGAATAAATGTGCCCTTTATTCAAAAAGTAGAGTTTTATGAAATTCTCTTTATTTTCCATATATAATTCTATGCATGTGACATCATACACTATAGTAGTTTTCTCATCCAGCAGTGAATGCACAGATACTTTCAAAATTCATAATTTTTGAACGGATTGTCGAATTTCCCCCAAACTTTCACTGATGTGTTCTTCTAATATTGTTGCATTCACTCAGTCCACATGTTTATCAATGTGGACTTGTCCTTACACTCTTTACTTCTCAACGACTGCTTGTTATACAATATCATTATCACTGTTGCAAGATGACCCACAGCAGGTGTCAAGGCGGATGACTCACACACACATACGTACTTGCAACATACACAACATGCAACATGGGAAGGAGTAAATTATGGTTACTATGCACTGCTCTTGAGGTTTGATCTGGAAGATCCGGGGTATAAGCTTTCTTCAGTTTGTCTCCCTCTGTACAAATGAAATTTGTACAGAGGGAGCCATTCTGAAGAAAGCTCATACCCGTATTTTGTTAATCATTTCCTGTTTAGATTATGGCTACTATATTAGATAGAAATATGTACAGTACCACAATTTTCAATATACTGCAAAACAAAGGTTGATCCAGCCTCATTATATGCCCATAATGAGGGTGCCAAGCAAATATTAAAGACATCAGGATAAATTTCACATGCAGATGTTCTGCATCGAGTTGCATTTATTAGCTCTAGAGTGGGTCTTGGTATATGATACACTGTCAAAGTATACTGGTTTGTAAATACTTTATTTACATCAATAGAGACAACAATGTACAGAAGCACATACAGTAACACATAAGTGGAAATCACTTTCAGGCCGAAGCATAGAAATACTGTACACATTCCAAAAGTATATATCTCTCATCTTTTCTATATTCTATATGAATCCAGTGGGTGAGTTTGTGCAGTGTTATGTCTTCCCTCTAAGGTATGGAAGGGAAAGGTGAATGGCATATTTCATGCGAGCATATTGTAACCTTTGTTAATGTGCAGATTGAAATTAAAACAAAATAACAATACACTTACTGTACTGTACTTAAATCAAAATTTCAATTCAAACAAAGAAGTTGGTTGCATTTTAAAGGGTGTGTACAGTTCTGGTCGAGATGAGGATTTAGCTTTTAACGTTTTGCAAGATATTCAGAAATCACTATGAGATGTCAAAGAGCATGCAATTCTAAGGGGTACGGTATCGAAAGTTTATTTGATGAAAATCGGTTTTGAAATGCTGAGATATCCAAAAACAAGGTGAAACAAAGAGATCCTAATAAAAGGTGTGGCCTGTCGCCTTTGATTATCATTACTTTTTGGGATATCTCAGCCATTTGAAAACCAATTTTCATCAAATAAACGTTGAATCCTTCAAAATTACATGCTCTTTCATATTTCATAAGAGGTTTCTCATTATCTCACTTAGGAATGTTCAAAACATGAATCTCCACCCCAACCAGTACTGTACAGTCCCTCTAATGCCAGGTTGACATAAACACTTAAAATGAACTCTTGCCATGTTTCAGCTGCCCTGTGATACATGTATATAAATACACTTTACAGCTGAGACTTTTGGCCACATTTTGGCCATGAAAATTGAATACTTCTCCTAGAAGTGATAGTGAACAGAATTTGACAGTAACTTCATTGTTACACCATTTGGTTTTAATTCTTTCCCAAAGCAAGAATTGCCCCTAGTGCCACTGTTTATGACTCAGTATCAAGTGTGGAACAAGACATAGCAAATGCCTAGGAAGATGAATGCTATTGACATCTATATGCCCAAAATACAATGTAATAGGTTGGTTCACAAATGTTTTCAAATTTATAGGTACTTCTCTCCTGAGGACTAAGTAACAAGGCATTCCACAAGTATGTATTCTTGCATTTCTTGACTTTGAATCCAGTTTGCATGCATTTGCTATATTTTGTATCAAAAATGTATCCTGTAGTGACTGGTTGAAAGAGTTTCACAATATCATATGTATTTTTGTCTATTTCAGAATGTTGGCATGCTTGATACTACCTGGTATAAAATGTGGAGAATGACTTCACTTTTTATGACATTTTCCCAAATAGTACACTAATTGTGAAATTAATTCACAGCTATACTATTGAAGAACAATCAACTCCCTCAAAATAGAAGTATTCAGCCACAGGCATATGAGAGTTTGAATGTGTGCCATAGGCAACTCTTGGGGTGTCATGGCTGCTACGCTTTTCAATTTCAAACCACTGGCTCTGTGGCTGGTGGCTGGATACTGATAGAGCAAGAGTTAAACTTGTTAACAAATTCAGTAAGCTGTTATCTTTCCCCTTCTTTTGTTTATTTTTTTTTTTCAAAATTAAAGACAAATATAGTCTGCCTAACTTAATTGAGTTTCTGGTTAAACTATGGGCCTTGATGCCTCCAAGAGTTCTGTTTTGGAGTCTCCTCTGCCCATAGTTTTCACAAAAGACTCTAAAGGCAATGTTGTATACTATGTCTGTTAGCCTCAAAATAGGCTTTCTGGTTAGTCAGAAATAACCTTTGTCATAAAGGTATGTATAAAATCTGAATATGTAAGTGACCCAGTCTATTACACCTGTATGGCTCTCAAGCAGATGAATAAAATCAATTATTACACTGAAAACAAACTACAAGTTGCTGATAGGGAATTGTCCTGGCATAAGGGATTTGTCATGTAAATCCCCCTTTTATTTTTAACAAGCAGTACAGACTTTGCAACTAAGATACGTCATGACGCAATGTTGGCCAAGCATCTTATGAGCAGCACAAGAAATAAGATTTCATTTAAATATGAACTTCCTGATTTACAAGATTATAATTTATAAATGATGATTATTTGTCACACTGACTATGTCCTAGAATTTGCATCTCTACTGGTAACCTTTTTTGTGTATGACCCTCACACTGTTCAATCAAGCCTGGAACAGCAATGGCATTAATGCCATGTTGCTTGCACTGAAACTCAGACCATATGACAACAGGTTATGCTTTTACCTTTTCATTTAGTATTAAAAGAGATAGTTGAAATCATAAATATAAATTTAACAAGAAGAAGCTCATATCTTACATGCCCAAACATATTACAAAGATCATAGCTGCAGTATATATTGCGTACATGTATTGTATACATGTCAACTTTTTCACCACAAGCCATGTGTCCATCACACTGACTTGATTCGAAGCACACATCTGTTTTACAAATTGGTTAACATTGTATTGAAATACATTTCAAGTCATGTAATTTCTACTATTAACATATAAAAACACATGCATATTTACATAAAACATATGCTTCTCGACTCAGTTAAAATAAATAGTACTGTGAATGCACTCCATACTTGTGTATTTCATAGTAGATCACCTACAGAATGACCACATCTTTTAGTTTTAATACTGAGTGAGTGTACAAAAATTCCCTAGTATTTAGTGTGTGAATTTTTAGGCAAAGGTGTGGTGTTGGGGCTTTTCTCTCTCTGATAACTGCAGGATGCTACAAAGGGGGATATATTCAAATCTGACAGAGTTGCCTCTAATACAATAGGAGGAATCGCAATCAAATATTAAAATATTTTGCTCAAGTTCAATGAAAATGAAAAATGAAGTGTTATTACAAAGTACAAGTTGTTCCTTTGCCAACACATGGCAAAGCTGAACAATATCTGACTGGGTTCAAATTTTGACATTAGCAACCATTGCTTCCCAGCACCAATAGTTAAAGAGGGTCAGTTGGGCACATCTAGACACCTGTCATCCTGGTTCAGAAGCATACCACTGTGAAAACTGCATCACTTTCAAAATTACATCAGACAACTTAAAGTCCATAATGCACTGTATGAGAGAATCAAGAATTAAAACGGTGCCAACCAGATTGAATGAATATGACAGTCAAAATAACATTGGAAGATCAAGCATTTGTGTTGCTTGCAACACAACTCTTGCTAAATTAATTGATGAAAGAGGATGCCTTTCATACTGTAATTCTCCTTCAAGCCCTTCAATCTATGCCATCAACAAGTCTTCACTTAAACAGTCAAAAAAGTGTTGCCAGTTGAGTTTATACAAGTCAGCAACCATGACCTTTGACCCTATAAAAGATGGAAAACTGAGGGCAGCATCACTTAGATTATCATGAGTCTAGATTTGACCAACATGCACACAAGCACAAAATGTCAATACTATCCATCACAAAACTGCTGAATCCAAAGTATCCTCTGACAGTATATGTACCGAGAGACAACTAGCATCTTCACCACACAAACAGTATTGGATTGCGGGTTGGATTTGCACAGAATAATACACAGTAACACTACAATGTTTGTGCCACAAGATATCTGTCACAAAACTGCGATCACACACGACTGATGCATGAAAATATATTAAAAGCCTATCACAAAATATAAAACTTGTTACTATTACATAAAACCTACAAAATAACATTTCAGACTGTGTGGTTGAAATGCAAGACAGACATTTATCACAGATGGAGAAATGACACATGAAAAATAAGCAAAATGAAAACAGAGCAAAATAGGCACTGGCCTCAATGCACAATGTATCAAAAGATAATAGTTTTTGTTTTATGCACTCTTACAAAATACCTGCAAATCTAGTATTCCTGATATATCATCTATACATAATTTCATTGTTGTCTTATTCTATATGAATTAACACAGATTGCACACAGTTCTATAATGATTTCAGCACTGGACTTCAAAATACATTAAAAAAAAAATTTCACACCTATAGCTACACTTCATATGCATACGAAAGAGTCTCCACATATGATAATATCTATTCTCATTCGATTTCTATTGACAGATTGACCAGATACAGAACGTAAAAGTTTGGCTTCAAGTTGTTCCAAAAAAAAAAAAAATAAAATAAAAAAATGATGGCTTGTGCAGAGAAGCACTCTACATCATGTTAACATCCTGATGTCCTACTGCTATTTGTTTGATAACAAATCCTCATTTTCATTCTTTCATTTTCTTTTGTCAGAGTTCTGAGTTGTTTTGTTGTTGTTGGGTAATTTTTTTTTAATGATAGAAACCTTTAAATTTGCAAATCCTTGTGACTGAAAACAAGATTTGCAGGAAAAAAGATTGGATACTCATTTTGCACAGAAAATATGTTTCAAGTATCATAACTGCCTGGTTAATATACACATGAAATAGGAGAATAATTGCTCTACCTTGTGCTCAATCAAGGATGCAATATAAATTCAGACCAAACATGGTTTTAAAAAATGAGTGATTGTGTGCTTGTTTTTAAGGAAGAAGGTACAAATTTTGCATGAGTAATACCGTAGTAATGGTACACGTTAAAGATCAGCTTGCATGACATTCACTGGGAACTGGTAAAAGTATGTGCTACCTTTAATGCCTTACTGGAATGCCTAAATCTAAGTATTTTTTCCACCATGGTTGCTTACCATCAACTCATGACAATGAATAATGCATTTATTGATGTCATCAAAACTATCTGCAAAAGCCCATGGTGTGATTAAACGTACAAAGTTAGTGATTACATTCAAGAAGAATATTACACGATACCTTACAAGCAATACAATGTGCCATGGAATAAATACAGTGTACATCATATACATAATACCACAAGATTTTTAATTATACATAATTATCAATGAACTGTCTAAATATATCTCCACAGGAATACAGTGATTTTTACAACATGGAACTAACAAATCATATCTCAATCCTACACACTTTGAAATAGTGTGCTACATTATTGTAACTAACCATTTCCCAATGTGTCAGTTCTGTATTTTACCATCAAACAACTAATATCATAGACATTTTTTTCAAGTACGGTCAGCCTCTGCCAGCTTGAGCAGCAAAGTTTTAGAGGAGTTACCTTACCATGAATTTCAATATGCTAGTCTTATGCCCACTTGTGAAGTTTTGATACAATATCTAGCTTCAAGTCTATGCAAGTATACTGAAGGTACAAACATATATCATGCAGCATACATTACATGGAACACAAGGCACAAGCCTTGTTCCAGCAAAACACATTCCTTAACCCTAACTTACCTGGGCTATTTAGCGAGCTTGAATTCCTGGGGGGCCATTATGGCCCCCCCCCCCTTCAGATGTCGGCCGTTGATTGCGCGATCGCCGCAAAATTTTGCATGAACATAAAGCCGGATGAAATCTACAAGACTATTAAGTTAAATTTTCAAAAAATTTGCATTTTCTATTTTAAATCAATTAATTATGCAAATATATGCAAAAAAAACTCATTTTCGTCTGTAATTGGCTTACAAAAGCTTATGGAATGCTGATTTTTGGTGTATACATTCCTAGTGACATTCTGAACATTTGTGCATGAAACAAAATTTCAGTATCAAAATTAATTTCTTATGTTTTTTATTGTTTTATCAATTTTTTATGTATTTCTTTGTTTTTTTCAAACTTTTGTTTTTGTTTTTTCAGCAGAAAATGTCACACACATTTTTTGAAGCATGATTATACTAAAATAAATTGATTTCAGCCTTAGAAATTAAAAATAGGAATCTTTATATGAATTAATTGAAAAAACACAATTTGTATTGACTTTGTACACAAAATCACGTTTTTGAGCAATTTTGGGGTTGACGAAAATTTTTTGAAGGGGCCTGGCTTCGGAACGGTATGCCCGGGCGGTGCGACAAATTTGGTCTCAAAAGTTGCGCGAGACTTGAAAGTAAAAAGTCAGCGAATGGCGCGGTCAAAAAATGTTGCGCGCCGGAATGGTCGCGGAATTCATCGAATTTTTGAAAATTTGGTGAGAACACTTAGGTATTGAAGAAAACACTATTTGGAAACCTCCTGTAAATTTTAAACTCAAGAGGGTGTTTATTTGTTGAGTTAAATTGACCATTAAGATTCAAATATCTATTTCTTACTACGAAAAATTACAAATCTAAACTATTAGTCTAGTTTTACAGACCTGTGTGATGCACTTATGTAGTTCATGTAAGTGGTGTGTTGTTTTTCGCTATAGATAACAAAGTAAAAGAAGCTAGTGAATTCTTCCTTTCTGACAGCTTTAACATGCATATCTTTTGTTCGAAGTTTTCTATAAGTATCATATTACAACCACAGGAGGATTGCAGCTGTGCCTCGTACACAGAATACGTTACAGTGAGCATTTGGTGCATTATTTGAATTTCAATGGCTAACAACCTTCAAATATCACAGAAATGTCATAGCTTTACAATAGTCTTGTCATTCTGGTGGAATATATCATGTTCTGTGCTATTTGGGAAGGAATGCAAAAGTGATGGCCCATCTTTAAGCATGACTCCTGATTAAAGTTTTTACATAATATTATTAACTAAATTCTTATTACTGTAAAATTGGAATTTCTTGTGCATTACGTGTGACCAGAAACTAGCAGAAAAATAAAAGCATGCAAATATTTCTGCTTGCTATACGTGAAACTATTATGTAATGTCTTGATTCTGTGAAATTAAAAACATATAAAATTCATTTTAATGTGCGGGGCATGGAAAATTACTCCTGTGAAAATATCCACTTTTAAAACAGTGAAAATAATATTGTCATGCATGGAAAGGAATCTTATTTTATCTTAATACAGAATTGAATGCAATTCATTCACGATGCATATTTTTAACTTCAGCTAAGTGTTGTGCACAAGGATATATTCTGCCAGAGTTACCATCGATGACAGATCTGTGAGTCCATATGGATATTATTTTCTAAATTGAGAGCAGAGTAATTATATTATCAAATCTTTCACTGAATTGTTTCTGTACTTATTTTGCATTCTCTGACCCCATATGACGTTTGGGACAAATTTTCCTCTAAGGAAGCCAAGAAATTAATTATATAGACCGATTCAAGCGACTGTTCATGGAAGTGCGCCCTCTTAAGGCGACGCCATAACTGGGGGCCAAACAGGCCGGGTCGGCAAGCTCCGTGCGTGCGTGGCAAGGGTGCCAGCGGCAGCCAGTGCTTTTACAACCCGGCGCCAGCCGGCCAACTAGCTATCTCTGGCGCTGGCAGCGATCGACGCATCTGGATTTGTGACAACTAGAGTCTACTTTTTTTTTTTTTGCTAGCTAATTAAAAATAAATAACATTAAACAACCTATACCGACTATGAGCGAATGGGTAGATGACATACGGCTGTAGCCAAAACTTGAATTTCAAGGTAAATATCGGTACGATCCGTGGATGTTTGTAGACTCTATTTCTTTGGCGATGACTTGGGTACTCGCGTGTAAGCCCCGTACGGTATATTCACATTTGTGTAAGACTTGCAAGAGAATAAAAACCGCTGGGGAGAATTATTGCTAGGCGCAGGCAGACGTCTTGCTAATAAGCCTAGGCTGTTGACAAGTTAACTGATATAATTAGATACAAATAATGAATAAGAATCTGGAGCTAGATATGGCGCAATAAATTGCAAGCTATCAGTCAATTTAACCTTTTTAGGGCAGGCTTTTGCCTTTACTCGAGAGTGTCGGGCCAGCTGCAGGGTAGAATCTGTCTAACGTTAGATCTTGTCTAGAAATCTAGGCAAGAGTCCAGACTAGATCTAGACCTAATGACTTCTAGAACCCTACATCCTGTATCATTTTCGGTTGTCGATAACTTCAGGCAAGCCTAACTGAGTAAGCCAAACGGAATATAAATCTAGGCGTTTCTGGGCCGTATATGCCTAAACCTAAGTTACGACTACGTCGCCTGATGTCTACAACCAAAACGTCTACTGTTTTAGGTCTAAGTAACCTTGCATAACATCACGCTAACGCCTAATATTATAATCTACAAAAGTGATTTTTAAAATCATACTTTCTTAGTATGATTATGAAACGGATGTTTGCCACCATCCATGGTTTAATATTTATAAGCATCACTTTATCAAAAGTCAAATTCAGAGTTCCAGGCCAAAATTGAATAGGCCTATAGTCAATTCAGTGCTGAACATTGAAGAAGTGAAAACAATAAGAATTTAACGCATCTTGAAACATTTATTTAGCTGTAGTGTAGGCTGTAAAATGTTTGTCATAATAATAAAGTCTAGCAAGGAAGTGTATTCTAACTTTGGCAAGTAGGACACCAAGGATTAAAAAAAAAAATCAGTGAATTATCAAATTCTTTGATCTAAACTTGTCTTCTAAGATGAACAACATATTTTATGAATATGCACTTGCAGTGATAACCTAATTAGAGAATCTAGTAGACATAGTTTGTTTCGAAATCTGTGCATCTTTATACCGTTGTATTTCACTTAATTGCCTTTAATTTTGCCTAATTTATCATGCGTCAGCGGTGTCTGAATTTCACACACTGCCGTGCAGCTTCCATTTCCAGTTTTTTCTGTTATTTGTGCACCCAACAACTGCACAATGTGTTTTCCTGATCCTTCCTTTGAAGCTTTCAAAGTAGAGCAATATGTCTGAATCACTCAATTTGTCCAAAAGAAGGCATTAAAAGCCGCTGAATGACTTTTCCACACAGTGAGTAAACAATCACAATATTAGCGCGGCGCCAGCAGTCGCCGGCCGTGGTGCAGCGGCCGCGCCCGGCTAACTATGCGCGATGGGTACGCTAGCCTGCTGGGCTGCAAGTGCAACTCGCTGGGTAGCTAGCTCGCTGGAAGCCCCCGTTGGCCCCCAGTTATGACGGCCGTTATAGCACCGCTAGCGGCGGTAGGTGAATAGGTCATTGAAATTGAATCGGTCTATAACTTAACTAACACTGCTCAAAAAATACCTGACACAGTATGATTCTTTCAAGAGACACTCTGGAATCTACTGAAGTTATCATCAGTTTCTTCAGTGTATTGGATGTGAATGTTATTCAGAAATCATAGACTTCAGCAAACATTTTCACCTGAGCATGAATAGTCATGAATATACAACTTCACAGAACACATGAATACGCTGCTATGAAAAGATACTAGTATTACCACCATGATATTAGGTGCCTTTCAAAATTGTATGCACTTCCTAAGCATTCCCACATTATTAAAAAAAAAAAAAAAAAAATTGAATTCTGCTTTGCATTAGATACAGCATAAACTTGCAAAAATAATCACAAACATATGAAAACAATAGCTAAAAAGCAGTTGTGCTCAAAAACATGTCTTGAACCTGGAAACATTACATTCTTGTAAATTCATGCTTGGTAAAAAGACATCCTACATGCCATTTCAAATGCCATTACAAACAGATGGGCCATGCTGAAATATAAGCAGTGAAATCAATGGTCTACAAAAATCTGTCATGACGTGTGGGGCTGAAATGGTATAGTGGTATAGTATCTTGACTTGTAATTACAGTATGTGCTGCTGAGAATGGTTCAAGTCCTAGCTGACATTGAGTTGACAGCTTTTGGTACATCCTTAATCCACAGCTCTCTCCTTCCAGGATATCATTAGCCGTGATGACACAACACAAAACTACAATCATGTGGTTTCCTTTCCAAAAACTTTCAGAAGTTTGAGCACGCAATCACACTACAGACAAAACTACGCAAAGTTTCAGTGATACCAAGCTACCTGTAGTTTTGAGCTCTAAGAGGAAAAAATGCAAATGTACAACAGCATACATAAGAATGCATAATCTGCGTAAACAACAAATATGGATCTATTCTGGCTTTACAAACTTCTTGAAGTTTCAGCCACAGTCACAAAACTATGCATAGTTTCTCAAGGAAATTTGAAACTTCCCAAGTGCATCCAGGAAGTTTCACAAGTTTTGCTGGTTACTTCTCCAGAAGTTTCGCTGGTTACTTCTTGAGAAGTTTGTGGTCACATGATTGCCCAAATTACATGAAGCAAAATACCAGGTAGTGAAACTACGCAGAGTTTCGTGTGGTGTGACCTCCCCTAATGTGTCCAGGCACTTATGTGACTGACAATAGAGAGCAGGCACAATGCACATATGTAGCGAATCGATATTAAACATATCCAATGATCACAAATAATCGTAATAAATATTTCAGCAGTACTTACATGTACTGGAAATATGTACAGGAAAGACAAAACAAGCAAACAAACAAAAAATGTTGTGTGACATTTTGCACTGCACTTCTGATGATAGAACAAATTTACTGATCAATATTACATCGCAAATTATGGAAATAGTTAGTACGATTTTATTTTTTTTTCTATCCTCTCTCAATGTGTAGCTTCTTTTTTTTTTAATATTGTAATCCAATGTAATGTTATCTTTTCACCTTTGTCTTTGCATTTTACTGAGAATTTGGGGAAAAAAATGAAATGATTGACAGGGCCCATGATATTGTAGCTGCAAATACAAAAATTTGATCCCAAAGAGAGTAAAGAGCAACTCTCATATTTTCACATAGAGTGCTGAAGTGTACATTTACTTCTTTGCCAATGGGAAGGCCCTCAAGGAGGGACTGTGCTTCACAAATAGTAACAGTCAAATGTATCTCCTGGAGATCATGCTAATGGTACACTTGGTTACAGAAGTGTAAAGGTAGTATATCTCAATATTTTAGAGGAATTTGGAATGGCATGTTACTTTCCAGTTCCCACTGAGCTCCCAAGCTCTGTGTGGCACACTTGCTCACTGCCATAATAACTCAATGAATTCTGAACGAATTCAGAATGAAATGAAAATGAGAGCTTCAGATGTATTGTGGTTGTCAGGAGTATCAACTTACTCTGCAGTTTTATGCAACAAATTGGTCTGAGCTTGGAATGCGATTAATGCAGCAGCACATGCAGTACCTCTTTGGTTGCAATTATTGCTCTGAAACGTAATTAATGAAAGAATAAATGCAATGCTTTTTTTCTCTTCAAGACACAATAGCAACAGGTCCTGTTCAGACCCAGCAAATACCAGGAACAAGAAATCACACACATAGCTTTTCCTTATTTGCAAAGAGATTATATGGGGGGAAATAGGAATGTTTCAGCTTCAGGTCAGAAGAAAAGCATTTATACAGATAGATTGTAACCCCCTTCCCCCCCCCCCCCCCACTGAAAAAAAAAAAATTAAATTTTTATCTTCATATTGCTCTCACGATAACTTCCTCTTCCTCATTAGAATTCAGCTTTTGATTTGCACATACACCTCTAAGCACCCCTGTCCCCTTGAAACTGAAAATTGTAACATTTGAAATCATCCACAATATTGCCATAAAAAAGGAATTAAGTTTTGTTTATTTGTGGTTTTTTACGTGACTGTAACCTTGAGTAAAAACAACATCAACTTGTAATACAGTTCCCAAAAGTTGACAAAGTTCTGACATTTCAACTGAGAGCATCAAAGACTAAAGCTGATAAACTTGGTTGTTACCAAAAACATTCACACTGGTGTATCAACTTTTAGTTTCATCAATGTTATCAATCACTAGATATTTTGTTATGTCACAATCACCTCCTTACAAGGAAAATAGGTGCCATTCTTAATCACACATTTCTCACAACACTTCATGATCATTTCTCATGAAACCATCCCAAGTTTGGGAGGGATGGAATCATGATGGCGCTTCCAGGCATCCTGAGATACAGCTTTTGCAGCCTTCTCTAAAAAAATCTGCCACATAGTACACATGAGTAGGTATCACGTTAGACTATTCATCATCACAAAAAAATATACCTCAAAATATCCCTGTGCAAACATCCTTTCATCTTCATTTCTCAATCAGTGATTCGCTGCTCCCGACATCCTACTTCCACAAACACTGAATGTCCATACTCGCAGATCTCATCAGGAGCAGCAGGAAAGAAGCCTAGACTTGTTATTCTGCTCCTGCACAACAATCCGGCCATCACTGTCCACTCTACCCTCTGAGTAAGACATTTCTCTCACCACAGTCGTCTGTGCCAGGATCTCATCCACAAGGAAGCTACGAGCAAGAAAGGAGGAAAGCAAAAGGAGCAGTGTTACAGTATATCGGCTTTATGAGATCAATTTGAGGAGTGGCATCAAATATAACACATGGCTTGATGAGCAAAACCATTTACTGTGCACCCCTGTTATAACGAACATGCTTATAACGAAATTTCGGTTAAAACAAAGTAAAAATTCAGGCAGCAGCATTATCCATACTATGTATTTTTATTGTTTATTTGTTCGGTTATAACGAAATTTTGATATGATTATAACGAAAGAAAATTGCCGGTCCCAAGGACTTCTTTATAACAGCAGTCCACTGTATATACAAAATGTTTGTACATGACACAAGACTCTTGTGTGCACAACTGACCTAGAATGGACAGGTTTATATCACAGCATACAGTGGGAGTGTTCATAGGTTCAAGGCAGATGACACACTACATCTTGGCTTGTTGCAGGACTTCAGAATATTTATGAACTTTATATGTCTTCATGATTTTTTACTATTTTGCTGAATATTTCACAAACCAAACTACAGGCAAAAAAGCTCTTGCTATTAAAATAACTTTGGTGACAAAACATACCAGTGTGCACTGAAACATGTCCATTTGGTCTTGAACACATATTCTTAGATTGAATAGTTTATATTACATTGTGCATAATTTTGTCAACCGTCACATATTTGGTGGAGATGACATATCAAGATGTTCTGTCAATCAACAATTTACATCTGATCATTCACTAAAAATATCCTGTGGTGTGCACACATGGCAACACGGATTACACATGATTTGTACATGACATGAAAATAGTTCACTCATGTCAAAAATTGGTAAACACAAAAACAGATTAATGTATGATTGCGGGGCAAGTTAGGCCCACCCATGACTATAAATTGATGCAGCCACTTTACACAATATGCAAACTTGTGGCAGACCAAGTGTCAACTCTGTGTGACAATGGATAAACTATGCATTTTATCATTGCAGATCACATGAAAAGAGGGCCTATAAATGCAGTGCAACAATTTATAAGTGATGTGGCATAACATTTATATGGGATGCCATACATTGCATGCACTGATTGTGACTGAGATGTAACAGGTAGCATGCCATGGCATAAACTGTGCCTCGAGTTGTGCTGCTGACCTAGCTGTATGCCTCCATGTAGGACAGCTCAATTAAAGTCTGTGCTAGTTCTGAGTGTTCACCAAGCTAGTTTCCTTACAGTCAACCTTGCATATGTGTGCTTAATCCACCAGAATTGCAAAAGCAAATTGACTATGAGACATTTACATAAGTTGGTTGTTGATCATTTCCCTTTTCCATTAATGGAAGCACCATACATGTGTATGGTACCCATGTGGAGCTGTGAAATACATTAATTTTATTCCTCTTTTTTAATATGACATTGACTGTAATGTGCAATCACAGGAAAGAAAAGCATTTGACACAAAGACGAACCAATAAAATGATATCCCACTTTTTCCATGCAGTACAACAGGGTAAGTTTCTACAGAGACATTCAGATCCAAACTTAAAACGTATCTGTTCCTCTCACACTGAGGACTACAATTGCTGTCTATAATGTTCAAAAATATTGCATTCTTTATCTGGTATGTGTTTGTTTGTTGTTTGCCATTTCCTTCTCTGTTGTCATGTTTCAACATGTATACATGTATATATCTATCTTTTCCTTTTTGAAGCGCCATGAGCACTGAAAGGTGGACCTGCGCACTATACAAGTAGCCACTATTATGATTATCATTATTATTAAGTAATTGGAAGGCAGTCTTACTTCATGGAATGTTCTATATTTGTGTTGTCCTTGACAGAGATCTTGTTCCAGCCTAAGAAGTCCTGGCTGTGGGACAGGTTCTTGATCTCATCTTCTTTGACCACTGGGTTAGGAAGATCAATCTGGGTATGAAAATAGATGTGGGATTAGTGACATGGCATGCACATGATCTAAACACATCTCAAATCTCCTCAACAGACTAAAGTAGACCCACTTGGTGGTCGTGTTTTATGTTTGTCCGAGCAGGACTCTGCTGCATCAGTGATCTGCTCTGGTTTTCTCACTGCAGAAGAATAAAATAGCATTGTTAGAAGGAAAACTGAAACTAATGGTGTCATTCAAATTTCATATCAATATCACAAATTTAATGGGCTGATAACAAAAGAAAATGGCATATGGAGTGACATTCTCACATTTTCAATTCAATTCAATCATAGTTTATTTCCAATCAACGAAAATCAAAAACATAGTACAATGTATACATGTCATTAAATGATATTGTTCAAACGCTTGCAAAAGATTCATGTAATATACGAGACAAATTATAGAACAACATGTATGTACAATAATAAAGAGGAACACTGTACAAATACTACGTGGGCGAGCGGAAAATAAATTCGATCATGGAAAATAGTGATCCACTAAAAAGCAAAGCTTGTCGGACGTGGATCGCTAGATAAATAATGAGTGAATGATATACTATTCTATAACAATATACATGTAGTTATTTTGAGATACACAGGTCGGGAAAAAAATATAGAATACCAATGCTATAGTGCCCGGACACTGTTCATTGAACCACGTGTACCGGGAAAATATGACAAGGACAAGTGACATGGAGTGACATTCTCACATTACATTTCCTTTTGGGCAATTCTTTGTTCTTGTCACTGACCTATTTTTGAGAAGCATCATTGCTATTGCAAGCATTATTGGCAGTTGGTCACAAAACCAAATCATCCTAAATGGAGCAATGAGAATGTGCATCTTATTTGCACAGTCGTTTCCATTCAATGTGTACAAATCAA
Source organism: Diadema antillarum (assembly GCF_040938485.1). Lineage (NCBI taxonomy): Eukaryota > Metazoa > Echinodermata > Echinoidea > Diadematoida > Diadematidae > Diadema > Diadema antillarum. The sequence continues at coordinate 66,666 of NW_027271341.1, read as the reverse complement.
GTGTGCATGAAGGCCAGACAGCTGTTGCATCTTTCACAATATGTCAGCAAATACAGTTTATAGTTCCTGGTGATCATGATCTGTTGGTCTACAAGGTAAACTGTGCTGTGCAACTGTCTGGCACTTCATTTGAATCAGAAAGGCCCAAAAGGCACCACAACTGTCTAGACACAGTATGTCTCAATATCAAATTCTATGCATAAACACATCACTTTCCTACCTAGGTACCTAATAGAAATCTTGAAAGGTTAAGCACCCAATGAAACAACCTAGTGGCAATGACATCACAGTACAGCAGCCTGCCTTAGCATCAATCTACTGCACATTAGCACTCATATAATAAAAATCAAGACAATTATTGGGGGGGGGGGAGATGGGGTGAAGAGGATTATTAAAGAGCAGCTTTGGAGAAGAAAGAATAAGATCACCTTATTGGCAAGTAGAAGGCAAGGAACTGGATTTCCATTTGACAAGGTGACCTTCTTGTCAACGTCCTTCTTCCAGTTCATCACACTGTTGAATGTTTTCCGCGATGTGATGTCAAACATGATTACACAAGCTGAGGCATCCTTGTAGTAGACTCTGGTTAGGGAACTCACTCTCTCCTGGCCTACATGGAAAGATCAAGAAAGTGATTCACAGGTAATGATTTCATATCTCTTTAACATATCAGAGACTCCAACCCCAAGCACCTTCTGATCTGGAGATTCTCCCGCCTGAAACCCCTAGCAAACGGGAGACTCCAACTTGCTGTGTGCGAAGCGCGAAGTTCCTAGGGTTCTAGATGCTCTCTTGTGCTATCTAAGGCTTATTTTTTCAACATACGATAGAAATAAGTAAGAAATCCCTTCCAACGGGAGACAAAGAGCCAGGGCGGGAGAAATTAAATCTCAAACGGGAGAACGGGAGATTTTGCAAAAATGGGTTTTCGGCGGGAGATCTCCCGTCGAAAACAGGAGAGTTGGAGTCTCTGACATATCAATGTCAGACAACTCAAATCATGGTTTATGGAGTTCATATTTATGTGCAACAAATTCCATTATCTCAGTAGGAATAGTGTGTACTATGATAGCATGGTTATACACTTCCATTTGCATAAATATCTCCTGTAACTAAAAGGAAATACTATACTACCATGTATACTACTATCCTCAGACATGCAAAATTTGTAAACAAGTCCCTTTTGTGGGATAATCATATTATATTGGATAACAATGAATGGAATACAAGGGAACATTGCACAAATCGAGGATGAATGAGTGCAATATTCCCTGGCATTCCACGAATTAAAGACATCCATATATAATTATCATCATCTATTATCATCTAGAGAAGGCACAAACTGTACAAAAGTACCATATTTCTACTAGTCTTTGAAGTCAACACTCAAATGAAGGAGTGACTCGCACTTGCTAGTTGCTGGACATGCGTCACTGAGTATGTAGCAACTAGAAACGAGTAAGATGTTTGTGTGCTTGTGAATTGTAACAAGACTTCAGTCACTTTGTACAGTAGCAAGCATTTACGCACTCAGCAAGTGCTCGTGTAACAGACGAGACAAAATATGCCGTATTATTGCATAGCCACTAACAACGGTAATCTATGGGGAATTAATACATTGGCCTATGTATTCCCTCCAACATGCTCTTCTATTGCACAGTGAAAATTGAACGGATGAGAATACATATTTTTAATGCACTGCTAAAACATCCTGATACAGATGATAATGCCAAATATTGCAATATGTAATTCATGTAAGCTTCACAATGCAATATGTCAGCTTTCCAAATATCATTGGAAGGTTTTAAGAAGTCACATAATTTCAACCTCGCTCAGCATGTTTCAGAGTTAAGGTTACACGAGGGCAATATATTGTTACAGTCCAACGTTGCACAGATGGAAAACGTCGACTGTAAAACATGTCATATATTCCTTGCTTGCACTATTAAAGGTTTATACCTCAGCCAAACTTACTGAATAATGTGTGAATAAATCTACAAAACTTTATGATACCAAAACTGCTTGTCATCATATTGATATTGATTACAGAACACCCCCCCCCCCCCCCCCACACACACACACAAAACACAAATCTATGATTCTAAACCATCCTAGTTAAGCTGGTTAAGTTTTTGGTAAGTTTGTGCCACCCCCCCCCCCCCCCCCCTCCCCATAATGTCACACTTATTGTAATCACTGAGAAGAACAATCTTATGGCAACGTGACTACACAATCCAAATCCACTCCAACATACACACATAAAGAAAAAAAAGCACAATGCAGAGAATATAAGTGACCCCGCATCACAAAACCAACAAAAAGTCGCCAGACATGAATTTTTAGTTAAGGGCAGATTCTGAAAGAGCAGACTCTATGCTTTAAAATGATGTATACTCAATTCAAATGGACTCTCCTAGCCTATCTTAATATTGGAGAGAAAGCACACACTCTGGAAAAGTGTGAACTGAGAAAAGAGATTCTGAAGTACAGGGTCTATTCAAGAGCTTAATCTTTACCAAACCATGTTAGGTTTGCTATGACAGGGACAAAACACAGGATGTAAACCACTGGACCAATAACAATGAAGGGATTATCAGATTAAGCTGAAATTGAGTGTGCTCTATCAACACATTCTGTCCATGATTAATGCCAACTCTCAAAGCAATAGCATTATCCTTCCAAAAGTTATTAGAGTTGAGAAAGTAAAGAGTGTGCAAAGGATTTTCAAGAAATGAAAAGGGCCCACCAAGACATACCTGATCATTCTACTCTCCACAAAAAGGGTTGTAGAAAAACTGCTGAAAACACACTTTCCCATTCATGTTATGATCCCAAAATGTGAAATAATGTAGAAGAAGGATAGCTCTTTCAGAAAATATGAAAAACTCAAGATTGACTCAGTTGGCCCATTTCACCTTCTTTGAGTCCTCAAATAATATTAAGGGGTGCAACCTTTTGCTGGTTTTGTGATGCACGGTCACATATATCCCTGACAGTATAATATACATCCACTAGCAATAAACAGTTTGGTCAAGAAACTTCAGCACTGCTTTAACAATTATGCTGAAAGGGAATGACTGCACACATTAGTGAAATCGTTTCCATGGGCACTTCCGTTACTTTAGATGAAAGTCATTTCCTGAGGTTGCTTGTAGCAGGAACCAGCAGTATTCCACAAGGAAATTCTAAAGAAAAATGAGGTCTAGTTATGGCAATGCTAGTCTACTTTTTGCCATCAACACAAAGTTGAGCATACCTGCTATATCCCACAGCTGCAGTCGGACAATGTCATCCTCCGACCGTTGGATTTTCTTTAGAGCAAAGTCAACTGAAAATAAAAAGTGAACATACACACCATCATAAAACATGCACAGTACAAATTTGTGTTTCAGTGAAAGGAGAATGCATCTGTGGGAGAAAAGTGAATGAAAATAAAATACAACATGAAAACATTGACCAATTCACAGCTGTTGGAAATACAGCCACATGAATATTAGAGTCATCGTACACAGCATCCAACAAAGACCACAAATGAGTTGTTAAGTAACAGCACTGGTATGTTTCTGACCACATTTTACTAAGCAGAAACATTGTTCCATGATTCAAATTAAACTTCTGCCCAGATAAGGGTTTCTGAATTATCCATGAAGAGTTGACAAAAATATATAATGTGGTCTACCTGGGCATTTCAAGCAAATGAAGGCTTTGTAAAACAGGATACAAACATTTACATAGACAATACCAGTACACTGTGTTGAATAAAAATTGGCAGGTGACTAAATGGGACCACAATTTACCAACATATAACTGGTCAACTGTTGTTGTTGTTGTTGTTTTCTTGATTTCAAGTTTTTCTGTCATTGTCTACAATCATACCATTCTTTTTTTCTGGGGTACCGGTACTTTTTTTACTCTTCAAGTGTAAGTCAAAGTAAATTGGGATAATGAATACCAGCAATACAAGGCAAGTGCCAAAATGTGTCTCGTCCATTCACGTAGAAGAAATTAATGTTTTTCTAACTCCCAGAAGTTGATTGACCCCACCTATGACCTTTGACCTTGTGGTGACCTTCAACTATGCAAGGGACATTTACCAGCCAAGTTTGGTCACAAACAGACATAGGGATCAAAAGTTCTGAGCCATAATCAAAATGCGCCATAAACACTTAACATTGGGCCCTAAAAGTTTGTTGACCCCTGTCTGTGACCTTTGACCTTGTGACAAACTTCAACTCCCTAAGGGACATCTACCATCCAAGTTTGGTCACAAACGGACATAGGGATCCAAAGTTATGAGTCATAATGGAAACGCGCCGTAAAAACTTAACATTGGGCCCTAAAAGTTCGTTGATCCTTGTATGTGACCTTTGACCTTGTGGTGACCTTCAACTCCCCAAGGGACATTTACCATCCAAGTTTGGTCACAAATGGACATAGGGATCAAAAGTTATGAGCCATAATCAAAACGTTTCGTAAAAACTTAAAGGTATTAGCCCACATTTGTAAACCTGCAGCAATTGGTCTCATAGTTAGCATGGAGTTTGGGTATGATTGCAGTAACACCTACACTTTTGTACCTGTGCAAAATTTCGTTCCAATTAGTCCATTACTTTCATAAAAATAAATGAAAATGCACCGTATGCATGCGTATAACGCTCGCTAGCTCCGGTCCACGTACGTACTACATGCATGCGATACATGTGTAAGTTACATGTACGTAGCTATAGCCCGCGCTCGTAATTCGATTTTGGGTCGGGTTGACCCGGTTTGAAAATTGATTTTAAAACGATGATTTTCTCTCTTTTATCGAATGGTATAGACAAAGAGCAACAGGTGAGGTATATACTGTTATAACTTGTACTTGAAGTCATATTGGACCTGTTTTATGCAGTTTTGATTTTCGTGGGTTTGCAAATGTGGGCTAATACCTTTAACATTGGACCCTAAAAATTTGTTGACCCTGTCTACGACCTTTGACCTTTTGGAGACTGTCAACTCCCCAAGGGAAATGTACCATCCAAGTTTGGTCACAAATGGACTTATACATCAAAACTTAAGAGCCATAATCGAAACGCGCTGTAAAAACTTAACATTGGGCCCTAAAGTTCATAGACTCCTGCCTGTGACCTTTGACCTTGAGGTGACCTTCATTTTTAATAAAATGTGTAATTTTGTATCACCACTTTTCCCTCCAAGTTTGATTGAAATTGAAGTCGTCAGTAGAGAGTTATTTGAGTGGTTGTAGTGTTATGGACGGACGGACAGACGCCGCAGACAATCCCTTACTCTCCCCGCACCTCCAGTGGGCTAGACAACTAGAGGAATTTAAAGAGGAATTCCACCCCAGCTATAACTTTCTTTGATAAGAAAGAGTAAAATTGTATGAGTACAACAGTGAAAATTTGATCAAACCAGATAAAGATTAAAAAAGTTGTAAAATTGTGAAGTTTCACTAATTTCTGCAGAACAGTTGTCATACTGTTGATAAGAATAGCAAATGAGTGAGCTGATGACCACTGATCAAGGACTAACCTTTTAAATAGCACTCTGCACAAGGGCATTTTTTTTTCCAAATAATTTCTATCCATTGCATCACACAGTATTACTATTGGACTTTGCTAGCAAATATCTATTTTAGCACTTACTGGTATTTGTACAAATCCTCATTGCCATATAGTCCTAGCTGTGAGAATCACTAAAAATCACATATTTTAATCAAAGTACAATTTGACATTTGACCTACAACCAATAACATGTTTATGCAAATGATTGTCAATTTATTTTTAACCTGTCTACCAATTGACACCACCCACCACTGGACATTCATTGCAGAAATTATGGCTGAATATTTTGCATCCCACCCCCCCCCCCCCCCCCCCCTTGCGGGGAAAAAAAAAAGATCTCTGAACTTGGTAAACAATTGTCTATTTCTTATCACCCTTTCTTATTTTTATAACTGTAATTAAAGAAGGTTCTAAAGTCTAACTACATAAAGAGGAAATCTATAATTTGCCAAGAGTGTACATTTGTCAAGAAACTGTTGATCTTCACACAGAGATTTAAAGGCATGTACATACTTGTATTTACAACACAGTATGGTAATTGTTAATCCACAAAATGCAGGTTTTTTTGTTTTTTGTTTTTGTTTTTTGTTGGTTTTTTTTTTTTTTTTTTTTTTTGGGGGGGGTTTCTAGACTTGTGCACAAATATTGACACACTCTTGCAATTAATAGGTAGGGCCTACTGATGGATAATGGTTCTTGGAAGTGCTAAGAACATGATATTTTTAATGATACAGATTCCTCTCAATGTTATCTTGGCAACAAATGTTGACACACACACTTATCATTAAGTGCATACCCGGTACTTGCAATTTTGTCTGCCTTTGACATGTTAAGTTCAGTTAATGGATGTGATTGCGCAGGAAATACACAGGTGAATGGGGATATTCTAGTCTTTACATGAAATACTTTGTTGCTATTGTTTTTGTTCTTGTTCTTGTAATTACCACTTGAACTACATCTTGGCAGGTGACATGATAAAGTTTTCAATCAAAAGCCAGAAAACAAAATTTGTATCACTCATTAAAATGGACAAGAAAATCATGTCCCCAACAATCTTATAATTAGTAGCATCAAACTTTCGGTTTTGTCCTGTCACTACTTGAGATACTAACAATCCACAGCATGTCCGATATGTGTACAAGGAAATGCTAGTTTGAATTTACTGTTCCCCTTGTATCACATTAAACAATGAACATCACATGTATGAAATGAATGCCACATATAGCAATGTCCTATAAAACAGGAAGTTAATTTTACCATAAATGGGACAAATAATTTCAGAATCAAATCGTACAATACCATTCATATTTAGTGATGCAACCATCCATACTACTTTGATGGAACTAAATTCACCAAGGTAATTTAAATCTAGCCAATTTGATTGCACAAATGTACATGTCACAACATGGAAGGCAGCAGGCATCAGAAAATGAATGCATGCTGACACGTACATGTGTATGGCATGTATATCTCATGCACATTTTAAAAGTCCATGGCCATCATTAGGTGATACGCTATCAGCGTATCACCTATTGTGATTGCCAAAATTTCTCTTTTTTTTTATTCTTCTTTCTTTCTGCCACATTTTGTGTCGTCAATATCTCAACAATGACATTACGGAATAACATGACATTTTCAGTCAACATGTCTCATAACAATATCTAGCCACAATAAGGTTTTCGTGACAGTAACATATCTATTACGTCATCTAGGCGCCATTTTGTGATTTTCGGACCTTGTCACATGATCGATCATAACTTCATAACTAGATATCATTTCTGTATCATTTTCGGTGGACACAAAGTTCAGGTCACGCTCTATCTTACATTTTAACGCTAGTTACCCAGGTCATCATTACGCGCGCGTTTGCGCGCGTCAAAATTTTAAAAGGCTCAAAACGACTTCCCAATGGGAAATCTCGAAGTTTCAGACAATTTTAAGCGTTTCAAACATTTTCTCGCGTGCGCGTCCGTCCGCGCAATTTCGCGCGCAGAGGGCGTAACTAACATGAAAATGCAATTTTTTTGACTGATTTGGATTTCTGATACTTTGAGTAACAATATCCATTGATTTCCGATCGATTTTGACCTATAACAAAGGAATGCACTGGCGTCAAAGTTGAAATTCCGCGCGCGCGTCTTTCTGCAAATATAGTGAAAAAACATGTTTTTGTTTATGTCGCCATAGCTCTTTAAATCGTCCATTGACCCTATATTTCTATTGCATATTACAAAAGCATATGAATTGGAAATAACGTTTCAAGTACCAATATTGCCAGGAAAACTCATGACGTCATCATATCATCATCTGAAATCAAAAAAGTGGAATTAAATTTTTTGAGGTACTCTTTCTGACATTCATTTACTCGTATCTCTATTGTTTAAGCTTAATATCACCCCAAATTCAGATATGTTTTACTTTGAACATTTGCCTTTCAAGTCCATGTCATGGTTTTGAAATTTGATGACGTCATCATACTTTAAATTGTGATTAAAGGTAAAGACGCAAAATCGGACAAGTTTACGTGTTATGTCTATGGGAGGTGATTTTTTTAAAAACCATACATTGACTTGACAACGTTTAAGCACCTTTATCTCAGATGATTTTGCTTCATTTCCTCTGAAAATTAAGTATGTTGTAGCTGTGACAATAAGCTGCAGTAATCATGCATTTTATTCTTTGAAATCTCCTCATCAGGTTGACAATTTTGCAATTTAAAACTGAAAATGAGAATGGAATGCGGACGAAACGATTCCTGATTCATCTTTCACGTACATAAGTTTACGTTCCTCTAATTTTCTCGTCGAGACGTATGGCCGAGTGGTTAGAGGTGTCGTCACAGAAACGTGAGGTTGCACACGTACGGGTTCGAACCTCACAAGAGCACGAAAGAAAATAATAATTTTTTTTTTACTTTTTTTCTTCAATGGAGTACTACACCTTCGTCCATGTAGAAGTCACGTTCGCATGTAAACACACCTATACGCACACACTCACACAGTATCCCTTTGTTTATCGTTGGAGACTGCATTGCTTCGACTGCTGCAAAATATTGCAGGCTGGGCTTTTCAAGCTGATCATGGTATATTGTAACAAAATGAAATTTGTTCATATCAATTCAGTAACACAATGTAGTCGTGGTTACTTTGTGCTGATTTTATACATGTAAGAAGCTATACATTGTAAAAAAAGGTATTTGAATTGTTCCTTTAAGTCAGTCTTCTGTATTGATGATTATTTGTCAATTAGTGGTTTTTGTGGAGTTTCAGATAATGATAAAAAGTATGTATGATAAGTGCAGCGACACTTTCTACAGTTAGTTCAAAGTTGTGTTACAGAGGTTTGATACATACATTTAGCATTGTGTTTGTGTGTCCACGTGTGTATACAGGTTGGCCATATGGCACATTCTAGACAATAAATCTTAATTAATTAGCAAACGCGATCAGCTATGGAACTGAATATGGTACTAATGTATGATGTTCATGATTCTCATTAAACTGTGACGAGTTTAAAGAGATAGCTTAACTGTGTGTAAAAATAAAGCAATAATAAAGAAATTTTAAGGGAATTTGATAACCATGCCTATAATAATTTCATACAGGTACTAATAGCTGCCTCATATACCTGTGATTGAACGTCATGTCATTAGCAAACTGACAACGTACGATTTATATATTATACATTAAACAACTGTCTTTCAAATCCATATCGATGTTTTCTAGTTTGATGACGTCATCATACTTTAAGTTGTGATAAAAGTAAAGACACAAAATCGGACAAGTTTACGTGTTATGTCTATGGGAGGTGATTTTTTTTAAAACCATGCATTGACTTAGCAACGTTTAAGCACCTCTATCTCAGCTGATTTTGCTTCATTTCCTCTGAAACTTTAGTATGTTGTAGCTGAGACAATAAGCTGCAGTAATCATGCATTTTATTCTTTGAAATCTCCTCATCAGATTGACAATTTTGCAGTTTAAAACTGAAAATGAAAATGGAATGTGGACAAAACGATTCCTCATGTATCTTTCACATACATAAGTTTACGTTCCCCATATTTTCTCGTCGAGACGTATAGCCGAGTGGCTAAAGGCGACGTCTCAGAGACGTAAGGTTGCGGGTTGGAACCCCACAAGATCACGAAACAAAATACTTAGCTATTTTACTTTTTTTTCTTCAATTTTGTATTACATATTCGTCCATGTAGAAATCACGTACGTATATAAACGCACCTATACACACACACAGACACACACACACACGCCATATCCCTCTTTTTTGTGTGTTGGAGACCACATTGCTTCGACTGCAGCACAATTTTGCAGGTTGACTTTGTCAAACCGATCATAGTATGTAATGACGACGACTGAGCTGTTGTACTTCGGAACAATTGTCTTTCAAGACGATGTCATTGTTTTGTAATTTGATGACGTCATTACACTGAAAATTGTGATTAAAGGCAAGGTATCAAAACCAGCCGATTATAGGTTTTATGTCTGCGGGACGTATTTTTCCCAAGTTGCCAGAAATGGCATAGCGACCTCAGTCGTTACAAGGCCGCTTTTCCGTCTAGCAATGCAATAGATGTTCACACGGCCACGTTGGTTGAGTGGGCATTGACTTTCCCCCTGTTATATCTATACATTGTTTTTTTTTTGTCTTACCATTTCCGTGGATGACCCGTGGCCGAGTGGTTACAGAAACGGTTTCGCATGTACGCTCAATATAACTTCAAGGTGCCTATATCACATTCTTTTCTTTGTCGATCACAGATGACTGTCATCTGATGACCACAAGCGTATCACCTAACTCGTCCTCAATGTGACGAGTTTTCATGTCTCGTTTTAACCATGGATTTGAATTAAACTACCTCTATGAGTTGGGCCTTGGTGGTTTTCCTGAGTAAGCCACAATTATAACTGAATTGAATTATTATTCTAGCAAAGAACTACCAAACTGAACAGAATTTTCTCATCAAACATTAACATGACCAGATCCTTTGGTCTTTTTTTTTCACTTACCACCAACAGTTGTCTTGAAACCTGGGTCAAACTTGCCACTGACATATCTGTGCACAAACGTTGTCTTGCCTACCAGAGAGTCACCAACTATTATGACTTTAAAAAGTTTTTCTTTAACATGCTTTGGGTCATCCATCCTTAGACCTCTCAAAATCAGCAGCACAGATGTTGTTATGTCACAGCACCATGGAAGATCTTCTGGCTGGTGATAATGACAGGAGGCAAGTCTCCCTATACTGGCATATCTGAAGTTGATGGTGTGAACTGCAGCATCCAGTAGGTATTGCAGTCTCTGTGGTCCATCAAATGGCAGCCACAGCCTGTCAATGATGTTAGTGGCTGTCCTTTCCACACACTGGTAGTTTCCTGCTTTCAAGATGGAAATGAAAAATGCAGTTCATTTGAACAAAATCTGACCACAAATGCGAAATTCATTATACAGACAGAGTCAACGGAACAAGTCAACAATCACAGCTGTGGAGCAGCAAAAGCTGAAAGGAAATGCAACCAGTAATCAGACAGAACTGACATTATGAATGTTAGAAAATCCTCCACCAGTCATATGGCTTCTTACGGACAATTTTTAAAATTGTTGAAGTACACTGTATCTTGGTCACAGACCATGATATTGTTGACAGTGTAGAATTCCTTATGTGATGAAGAACTGCACAAAATGTAATCATTTTTGTCCTGAATCTTACTTTAAACATACAGTGCGCTCCCGTTCTAACGAGCACAGTAATAACAAAATTCCGGTAACAACAAAATAAAAATTCAGGCTGCAACATTATCTACTCTTTGCTTTTCATTGTTTATTTGGTCGGTTGTAACAAAATTTTGATATAACGAAAGAAAAATGCCGGTTCTGAGGACTTCGTTATAACTGGAGTTGTCATGGAGTATGTATAGTAAGATCCAAAACACATACAGAGTGAGGCAATCTATAAACAAACATGAATTTCTGACACATGGCAACATAGTGACAAACCAACCTAGGACTATGAAACATACTGTGTGTCAAACCTCTGCATAGGCACTATCGTGAAACATACCGATACAATATCATACTCTACTATAACTATACACAGCCCAGTCGCTGTAAAAACGCACAGCGACTGGGCTGTGTATAGTTAACTCTACTACAGTGTTATGTACAACTTTTGAAATTAGTAAGCCTGCAGATCAGAGGCCTTTAATGACTGCATACAATACCTTACCACAACTCTTTTACCATCAAGTGTTTACTCGCAGCAAGTGGACCATAAGCCTCATACTCCTCAACTCATGCAGCTCCTCATATTGAGAATGGTATGAAAAAGTTCCATATCACAGGTCACAATTCAGTGTAGTGTATACTGTAATACATAGCAATGCTCTCCAAAGTTAACCACAGCTAATAAGTGCTCTTCTTCTCTTTCGAGTACAACGTACTAGTTACTGAGCTATAGAGTATATTTGCACAGCTGTGGTGGACTTCCATTGAATGAGTAGTTGACCAAGAGCTGGTATGACTATGGCACATTCTGAAGTGAGAAAATCTCTGAAGGTCTTCTACAGAGATTGCAACTAAAGAAGTACAGACTGGGAAGGGAACACAAACCCAAAGAGCAACGTGGATTGAGTGAAAGCAGTAACATTAGTAGAACACATCAGTGAAAGTTTGAGGAAATCGGACAATCGATGCAAAAGTTATGAATTTTTACAGTTTTGGTGCTGGAACCGCTGGATGAGGAGACTACTAGAGGTTATGACGTATGAGTGGACAACAATATACATAAAATCTAAGGAAAATTCCGCAAAAATTCATTTTTCATGAAAATTACAAATTCCATCAACTTGATACTGACATATGCTAAGGGTAGCAATTATTCCCCCTGCTTTCTGAAAGTGGTTAGTCAAGTGCTCTTTCATAATGCTAGAAAAGTGAATTTTTGTTGAATTTCCTTTATATTTTCTTTGTATTGTTGTCCACTCGTACATCATAACCTCTAGTAGTCTCTTCATCCAGCGGTTCCAACACCAAAACTTTAAAAATTCATAACTTTTGCATCGATTGTCCGATTTTCTTCAAACTTTCACTGATGTGATCTACTAATGTTGATGCTTATACTCAATCCACATTGCTCTTTGGGTTTGCGTTCCCTTTAAGTTGGTGTACCCACCTTACCATCAACAAGCAGAAAGTCAGTACAAAACATAAGTACAGTACTCTCTGCCTCATCAGGTACTAGTACTGCATAATTGGGTATTCCACTTAACAATCGACATACAAGCTGAAAGAAACAGTTCTGACGTGCGTTATATCTACTGGATAATCGGATCGTACAGCAGCCTTTCGGTTAAATAGGTAGGAAGTTTCTGGATGAATCTAATCTATTTCCAAAGTTTCCAGCAGTTATTCAGAATTTGTGTACATATAAACTCAGATGAAACATACTAGTGAGGTGCTGAGACTCTATAGAGCAGTTAGTAGGTTTACATTTTAACATGCTAAATGTGCAGTGTATTACTGACTAGCCATATCACTACGAATAGCATGCATTTACAGCTACATGTATGTATGCCATGTACAAACCCTAGCATCAGCACTAAGTACAAACAGTGACACAGTAATAAACATTAAGCTGTGGCCATAAGTGACCTACTGTGCTGTGTGTATACGATACAGTGAGGTGTGTGATTACCGGTAGTGTGTGGTATCTGCGATGTAAATGAAACATGTTCTCGGTTTCATCAGGTATTCAATCTAATTGGGGGTACGAGCTATTCTGCTCGATACTACCAGACTAAACATGCTCTCCGTTAAGTCAGGACTTCCGCTTAAAGGACAAGTTCACCTTCATATACATGTGGATTGAGTGAAAGCAACAATGTTAGTAGAACACATCAGTGGAAGTTTGGGGAAAATCCGACAATCCGTTCAAAAGTTATGAATTTTTAAAGTATCTGTGCAATCACTGCTGGAGGAGAAGACTACTACAGTGTATGATGTCACATGCGTACAACGATATAAGGAAAATAAAAAGAGAATTTCACAAAACTTGACTTTTTTAATAAATGCACATTTCCTCGACTTGTTACTGACTTACGTTAGCGGTAATATTATTCCCCCTGACTTTTGAAAGAGAGAAGTCGAGTGTTCTTTTATCATGTGAGAAAAGTGAGAATATCTTGAATTTTCTTTATACTTTCTTTACATAGTTGTACTCATATGACATCACAAGCTATAGTAGTCTTCTCATCCAGCCGTGACTGAGCAGAAACTTCAAAAATTCATAACTTTTGAACGGATTGTCCGATTTTCCTCAAACTCTCATTGATGTGTTCTAATAATATTGCTGCATTCACTCAACCCTCATGTCTATGAAGGTGAATTTTGTCCTTTAATTGGGGGTACAAAATGCTCTTCCCGACACCACCCGATTATTCAAACGGAGATTACAGACTGTAATGTCTATGATGAATATCTAGACTAGGCATCTAAGTAGAGTATGTGTTCTCTTCTAGAAGACATGGTCTCAGCATGTTCTGTGAACCAAGAATCTATAGGCTAGATGAGCACAGGAAGGATGTTGGATTTGCCTATGAATTACACTAGTTCTCCCCCGACTGTTGTCTCCTATTTTGCCCCATTAGAGAATGTCAAGACCAATCTCATCTCCAGAAGGATCTGCATGAGCTCAATATTTGGGCAGATACCTGGGAAATGCACTTTGTTCCAGAGAACTATTAAATCATGCACATCATTATAGAGGTTGGTAACCCAAATTGTTTACCCAACATTTTTTAAGAGTTAAAAAAATGCTGTTGATCACATCACTGCCGTTACCAAGGAGTTCACCTCTCAAGCAATATATGTCATGGAACAGCCATGTAAAGTAGGTTGTAAATGATACTAATAGAATTTCAAAGGTAGTAACGGTAAGGAACAATATATTGAAGTGTGACATAGCTGTACAGAAGGCTGCATTGGTATCTTGCCTTAGTCCATCCCAAATTGGAGTATGCAGTATCAGTCTGGAATCCCCATCAGGTTTGCCTGATCAGTTAGACAAGATCAAAATGGTTCAAAGGAGAGCAGCTCGCTTTGTAACGAGTGATTACGCTTCCACATCAAGTGTGACTGCCATGCTGAACAGCCTTCAATGGACATCACTGCACCAAAGAACACAACATAGTCGACTCATCCACTTTTTAATAAAACAACTCATCAACTAAGTGCAATATATCCCTCCTTATATATCCTACTAATTAATGACTATCAAAAGAAGGCAGTTGAGCAAGAGGAAATGACAACAGATCCATCTACAATGCAATACTCAAGCGTATCTATGTGTATAAAACCAAAGTCAACTGAAACCAGGAATAACCTATCCATAAATGTACAAAAATTCAATATCAATGCAAAAATTTCAAACAGCATTAAACAAATTGATATCTGATAGCCAAGTTGCTCAGTAGCAGCACCATCTCTGAATGTCATTGAATGATGATGCTGTACAGCAATATCAAGATGAGATCCTGAGTAAAACCCGAGTAAATTAGGTTCTTGGTCTCCATTCCATTAGCTTTCCCCTCTCCTTGCCAGGTCTTTTGATCTTTGGTTTCATAACTTTAGGATAATATCACTTTAAGATATAACTTTGAATAGTGGAAGGAGAGCAGCAGAAGACATTTCAACCCTGATCGATGAACAAGCCCTGTCCTACACCATCGTTCCATAAGTAAGTACGTATTAAAGTAAGTAATTATATCCACAAAGGGCGGCAATGTGACTCAGTAGGTTGTTTATCTGTCTGTAGTTTCAATCAAGTGGCTCAGGTTCAGGCGTGGGTTCGAACCCACGTTAGTCTCAATGTCACTGCCAACTCGGATAGGACATGATAAAGTGGAGGTCCCTCGCCCGAGCGTGAAAGAGTCACAACCCATGCACGTAAGAATGAAGAGTCCCCTTCAAAGGCACATAGACCCGGTGGTTGCGGGGGCACTGTTGATGTTGGATGATACAGCCGATCACCGTTAGCATTGATACAAAGATTGCTGAAGTTGAGTTGTCATCAAGAGTAAAGTGCGTAGGCAACGTTGCCTTCGTTGTCTTCTCTGCACATCATGCAGTTTGTAGCGATGCCAGGGTGCGTGCTTATGAGATCCTTTAGTATGACGTCACGAAAGAAGTTTGCTAATGTTGTCATCATCAGCCAAATCATGAGCCTAACTGACTACACAGTGACAGCTGTCGCCTGTGGATCGGACTTCTAATTCTTTGGACTCGTGGAAATGGGTCAAAGCGTAAGCACTTAAGAGGAGTCGATAGCATAGGTCTCTGTATGAAACGTGCATCGTGCGCCCGCGTACGCATATGACTAAACCGCCAGGTCTACGTGCCTTTAAAATTTATTCACCCATTTTTAAATTTATTGCAAAACCACCAAAAAAAGAGCAGGGCCAACTGAGGGCAGGACAGGGTGAACAACCCGGTGAAGTGGTCCGCTGCCCGAAGTACTCACAACTGTACCCCGTAGAAGACCAGCTAGAGCAGCTGAATTCGGGCTACCCAGCCATCTTGTTAGATGGCAAACGAAAACAAATCAATCAACCATGGATTTGAGGTATCCGTTAAGTGCAACAAGAAAATACACACATGGGACTAGGCAAAACCTGCGTACGATCAGATAAATTTCATCGCGTAAGATCCCAAGCCAGTATGACAAAATATATTGAAATTAGCTTACTGGAGTAGACGTACCGATGCTTATATCATTGCTTCCTGGTTCTCTTCATATGGTCACTGATATACTAGTACCGCCGCTGCCGTCGCCACTGATTCAGTCAATGCTTGCACATTTACAGATCTTTTATTTTTTCATCTCACTATTGCCTAGCTCATCATCAGTCGATCAGTCGGTCCAGTCTCCGCGCCAGCCGCGCGGCGCGCCACCTGCGCTGCATGCACATTGCTCAAACTCGCTGTTCAGCGCCCACAGCGGTCCATGCATTTATTATGCGCGTAACAGTTGTGGTGCCAGTCTCCTCCAGAGCTCAGAGCCGTCGAAGTACTAGTACTGTAAACTAACCACACCCCCTACATGACCTGCATACAGAGTTGGTATTGGCATTGACAGAAGTAATATTCCTCAGCTGTTTGTTGTATGCCATCCCGAGTGATCTTGATTTAAAGAGCTTTGAATTTATAGTTGTCGGGGGGGGGGGGGGGGGGGGACACCGATTACTGAGTCTCTCCAAATCTCTAATTCAAAAGATTTGTGGATTCTACAGAGCGGTATTAAATTCCAATGGAAAATCAAATCAAAGGCCTATAGAATTCGTTAGTCAGGAGTCAAACATGCTAGAAGCAGCATTCGTCTAAGCTGTGATTTTATACTGATCAGTCTTTTCGGAAAGAGATTGGGCGAGCAGCATTCAACAAATAAAATGAATCCAATGAACGGTCAAGAAGAAGGTGCCTTCCATCTCAGTAATCATTACAGAAAACTTGCCACTGTCCAAATACAATCCTTCCTATGTTATTCCGTAGATAATGATGGTGGATTTCACCACAAATACCGGATTCAGTCAATGCAGAGATATTAGTGGTGCATTATCAGCAAGGAGCTTCAAGCACATGTGTTTGAAGCTCTTTAGTATCAGTGAAGTTTGAGGAAAATAGGACAACCCGTCGTGTATGATCTCTTTTTTATTATTAAAAAACCCATGTGCCTTCATCGCTGGATAAGAATACTACAACTGAACATTATTCGCGATGTCACAGTAGGCCCCTATACAATAATATGGTATCGATATAAAGGTAAGAGAATTCATCATAATATAGGGAGTTCTAGCATAATAGAATAGCACTTGAATTTATACCTCTGTCAGAATTGTGAAATGTGTTACTTTAGATGGAAAAGAAATTATTTGAATTGAATTGAATTGAACTGACCACATCATCGATCGATATTCCCTATGTATTACCGACCGGTTTTTGTTTTTTTGTTTTTTGTTTGTTTGTTGTTGTTGTTGTTTTGTTTGTTTGTTGGTTTTTTGGTTTTTTTTTTTTTTTGGGGGGGGTCCACTTCTGGAGTTTGGATATTACTCACATGGTCAACCTGCATCTAAACACATCTCTGTCAAATTTAGGACCTAAATGATCAGTATATAGACTGATCATTACAGCTCTCGTCAGTTTTGTTATCGCTCTTGTGTTATAATTGTTGCAAATGGCAATGAACTGGGAAAAGTACAGTGTTTCTTCCGTCCAAATTATCTGCAGTATAGGCCTATATGACAATGATTAATATTATAATCCTTATCACGAAGTTGTTATAATGGCAGGTGATATTCTACAAAAGGTTAATGCTGGAATTGCTTCTCTGCAATCTTTATTGGCAAAGAGTAAAACAATATCTATGTACATATAATTGCACAGACCTGATCAAGTCAGAAATCAAAGTTACAGAATTAGCACACGCACACTGAAAGAGGCGGCTCGAAGATGTCATCACCTAACATTTTTCTCCTCATTGTGTACACATTATCAAAATAAATGACAACAAGACTGTACAGTATCTCAATGCTAATGATACATCTCATACTTATCGATTTCATGTTAAATGAAAGGAGATTTCAAAGTGAAGATTCGGGAGCAGTTCAATCGAACTTACTCAGATTTAGACATCCGGATTCAACGAAACCTCTATCACCCTTCTCTTTGTCTCATGGATACTGTTTAGTATAGTATAGTGTCAAACATAAATACAAAGCAGCGAGTGCGTACTACAGTATACTAAGTACTCCCCGACATAATCACATCAGCCCAAGTTTTATTTAACTGTAACTGGGACGACGATTGCTAAATAGAGATTTTCCTCTGGATGAGTAATGAAAAAAGAAGATAACAGAAAGAATACACAACCACCTTGAATTCTTTTGAGGATGGAGTCAGTTGAAAGTAGAGTGATGTGTCTGTGCGGTTTCGATCGGACCAGCGGACAAAAGACACACGTATAATACCTGTATGTCAAGGGAGTTTCAATTTGCTATTAAAACAGATTATCTTTTCCATGACAAGGCTTTTACTAGCGACATTCTATAATTATTCTGGGTTTAGAATAGGGCTTGTTCTGAGATGATGTAACAAGTGCTTTGAAATCTGTGGATATAACATGTTTTCTGATTCCTCATTTTCTGTGTTCACGGACACGCATGTGTCGGGGTCGAGTCTCTCTCGGTCCATATACCTTCCCAATCACTGATGTGAATTATTTGTATCAAATGTATACCATAATCTTGCTTTTTAATCTTCCTACAATGTCTATATCCATTGAACAAAAAAGAATGCTCTTATGCTCCCCCCCCCTCTCTCTCTCTCTGTTGAAAACAATCAACCTGCGACAAGGAGAAATCAGTTGGTGGAGTACAAGGATGGAACCTTTGCTATTTGTGGGTGTTGTGATTTCCCCCCCCCCCCCCCCGATTTGTTCCCTGATTTCCCCCATTTTTATTCCAATTTTTAACGAGCCTATAGTGCTGCTATACTACTACTACTACTACTACTACTACTACTACTACTACTACTACTTTTATACTACTACTACTACTACTACTACTACTACTACTACTACTACTATTACTACTACTACTACTTCTACTAATACTACTATTAATTCTAGTGCATGTATTAGCTTCAACATTATTATGCCATCTCGGGTTCCATAAAGGATGTTGCACCTCCAAACCTGTCTATAAACATGGCTGTCCTCATGCAGTTCATTAATACTATCAAGGCCTGTGTCCTTTGGTAGACACTGATGAAAGTGGCCCTATATACTTCTTTCTCTTTTTGCAATTCCCCAAGCCTATAAAGTGTGCGTGTGGGGGGGGGGGGGGGAGGGGGGATGGTGGTGGTATATGATGTAGTATGAACATTACATTTTTACTGATGGACGTATTCCGCGCGTATTGCATACATTTTGCCCCTCCGTGACGTTCTTTTCACGCATTGTAACGGGAGTCGAAAGTAGGGCCTATAGCAACTTAAGAGACAAAACAAGAAGTGTAGACCTACTTACTTGTATCGATGAGATGACCGTAAGGAATAAGAATAGGAAAATCCAATTTGGTTGCAAATGCCATATTCAATATGAACGTGCATCAGTTGCAAGAACTGAAATTCCGCATACAGCCCATCGATGCGGATGGGATATCACCCTGTACAGTATATGCGATACTGGTTGAGGGGAGGATTCGGGTTTATAACATTCATAAGTGAGATAATGAGAAACCTCTTATGAAATATGAAAGAGCATATAGTTTTAAGAAGGGTTGAACATTTATTTGATGAAAATTGGTTTTCAAATTGGTCGAGATATAAAAAAAGCGATAATAACAAAAGGCGACAGGCCATGCCCTTAATTATAGGATCTCTTTATTTCACCTTGTTTTTGGATATCTCAGTCATTATTTTCAAAACCGATTTTCATCAAATAAACTTTTGATTCCCCTTAGAATTGTATGCTCTTTGACATCTCATAGAGTGGTTTCTGAATATCTCGCAAAACATTAAAAGCTAAAATCCTCACCTTAACCAGAACTGTACAACAGTTTACAGTCCCTTTATTTTCAATAAAGTCACAAGTCAACGATATCTACGTATAGTATAATCTCCATGCTTGACTGTGATAGCATACTAGTATATTGAAATGATGCGCGCTTGGTCCCTGATGGACAAAGGGATATTGGGAAAGAAGCTTCCTGTGGAAAAGAATGTTTTATGGCACAACCAAAATATTATTTTCAAAAAGAATCCTCTGTTTTACAAAGAATGGTTTGAGAGTGGTCTTATCCGACTGGAAGACATCTTATTTGGAAGGAGATACAAAACGGTTGAAGAACTCTTATCATTATTGAACTTTTGAAAGAGTAGAAGAAGGGTAATTTTTGATTATTCGTAACTGCGACAGGCTTACTGATAATCTGATTGACATGAATATCTATTGACAGAAAGCAGATACCCCACATTTAGAAATTGGAAAAAGTGTGAAGAGATTATGTGATGTAACATCTAGGTATTTTTATAACCAATTGATTGAGCAAGATGGAGTATATACCCGGTGTTTTTGTTTTTTTTTTTTCTGGGAAAGTGTATCGGAAATGAAGATGATTAATTTTGGAATGGTTGTTTTGAACATAATTTGGTTAAAGTAAAATATAATAAGTTGAAAGAATTTTATTTTAAAGCGTTATATATTACCAGTAAAGATGAATTTGTTCAATACTAGTGGAGAATAGGTAATAATTCTATGTTTGATGTTTGTCAAATAGATGAGAATATAACAATCATGCTTTTATTACGTGTAAACTGAACAAAAGTTTTTGGAATTATCAAGTCTTGGTCAGTTCAGCAATAGTTTCATGTTTGTGTTAACATTAATATTGTACTTTTATTAAAGAGCAATGAAGAAGAAGAAGAAGTAAATTATTTCATGTTTTTAGCTTTATGGTGTATTCCTAAATTGATAGTATTACCTAATTATAAAGGTGCTGGTTAAAGAGAATATAGATTGAGATATATGTTTCTATCAGAATTACGGAAAAGACTTGAGGAAGTTGAGGTAAACAAATTACGTTGTGGCAGACCCGTTGATTAATCTTCCAAATGATTTATTTAATCATGTCTGATTTTCTCTCTAATTTATGCATGTAAATGAAAATTGTGATGTTATATTTGTTGTTTGAAATATGAATGAATGTTATTTGAAAGAAAAAAAAATAGCCCAGAGAAGATCTGGCATGCCGAACTGGTGGATACCTTATAAACATCTCCTTAGCACACAATACTCAGTATTGTTTTGCATTTAGGTTACCAATTTCCGACACTCCTGTAATTTTATGCTTGTTGAAAAGTAATACTCTGCCCATCATTTCATTAGTAATTATTATAATATTCAGCCCATCGTTACGATGAATTTTAGGATTCCACATTTCGATGTATAATTTCATAATAATGACAATCACGTTTATCGCCAGTGTCTATGCTTTTGGTCATGTGTGAGGTATAAAGCGAAGAGGGGACCCTCTCCACTAAAGCTGCCAATCATCACTCAGATGAAAAAACACAATAAATCGGTGACAAACACACGGCTCCGGATCAGCAACTTCATTTTTTATTTAAGCGTTTGGCACAATGTGCCTATCGTTTGCTATAAGGTACTGACCTTGGGCGAGAGCCACGAGGGGTTGGTATCAATTGTCTTTTTTTTTTTTTTTTTGTCCTTGTGTGAGTACCGCCCACAGAATGCGCTTTGTTTGGAACGGCGTCTGTCATTTCGGTAGGAGGGGGGAATGCGGGACAGGGGGAATCCCCAGCTGGGGAATCCCCAGTCACAGGCCGATCGATCGATGGTGTGTCTACGGGGGGACGGCAGCAGAGACTACGACTTTGTGTCAAGAGGTTTGAGCGCCGATTACGTTGTGTACCACCAGTAGGATCTTTGGTACCAGTGTCCTTTCATGCCTGCATCGTGTATCAACAGCACATTTACAGAGGGAAATCAGACGATACGTGCCAGCCTGACCTTTTTCTGTTCCGGCCGAATATATGTACAAGTTCACTGAACCTCAAGTATGTCGTAAGCCAGCTAAATTGTGAATTGTGAGACCAGTCCGAAAAGTGCAAAGTTTTGCTTTAGCTGTCTGCACATGTACGTAGCGTACGGTACGTACTGTACACTTGGATCTGCGTTGCTAAATTGTTGATTGGCGACTTATTCGTTGCCGAATGGCTATCTTAGATTCTGTATATTTTGTGTAATTTCTTCTGAATTGCTGACTATCCCCGCTGCACTATACCACCTGGTCCGGCAGTGTATTGATCCAGATCCAGACTATCTATAACAATTCCCTGACATTCGAGTCTCTTTATGTATCTAGGGCCTACACTGTAATTGCTATGAAAATTGAGATTGATATCATGGAATGATTGGGGCAGAACAAATTGATAGTAAATGAGATAGACACAGCCTTACTGATACTGTGCTCACAGGAGATGAGAGCTGTCATAGAGTCCAGGATGGGACACAGAGTAAATTACTAGTACGGCTGTATTTGATTATTCATCTGTCGAGCGACGCATTGTCGGCATACCCCTTACTTAATTGTCCCAACTCATGTTAGCCAATCATTGAATTTGTGTTTAACAGCAATGTGTGAGGGTATACATTTGTATTTATAAGCACCATCTACTATCACCAAGTTTTAATGATAACACCATGTTAGCCTTTTGTTAATCTTATTGTCCTTTTGACTGTTCATTGATAGGTGACACATATAAAAAAATGGCATCATTAGAGAATGGTGAAGAAACCCGTCGCATCTCGGTGACAGTGTGTGGATCTCAGAGAGAGGACTGCGTCAGTGGGTTCATTGAATTTTTGCGAAAGAGCTATCCTCAGATCATCGCAAATGTGAAGTATGAGGAGATTCCCTACAACTCCATTGACTCCTTCAGGTTCAGTGGCCCTGTAGATGTCATCATCTTGGTTCATTCCATCTATAACAGAAGAATGGCAATTACTGATGTCCCAGATTCACTCTTCAACAAGTTTTTACCCATGGCAAAACGACTTGTAGGTGAGCTTGATGGCAAAATGGATCAAAATCCTCAATCTTTAGACATATCATCATAATACTATAGGTCTAAAGACTGAGGATGTCTTTGCCATTTGGGTAGTTGCTCTCTTTTGCAAGAGTTCATATTCCGTTAGATATTTTTTTACGAAGGCATTTGTCGGGAAACTTTATTGTGGGCATACACAATTGGTTCTACATGTACAAGCATTAAATTTGAGTTGGGTTCTTTCAGAGAAATCAAATGTCCTTGGCTTTTAAATACATTTGTGTCTACAATGTGAGAAAAAGGGAATATAGTGCATGATGGATTTGCTGACATTTAGAAGTGTGCTACAAGTGGGTTATTTGTTTTCATCTATTGAACCACAGTGTGAGCTCACATTGCAATGCGTTGGAGAAAGTGCTTGACATCAGCACACATATTTTCTAAAGCAGGATGAAATGTATAGGAATGGTTTACATGTCAAGTCCGATATTTGTGTTACATGTACTGACTACTGTAGTCATTACCAGTACATATGTAGGCCCTACATATATAGGCCTATACAGCATATATTTTATGGCAATGCACATAGTGTTTCACACATTGTGGTGAGTGGATATAACATGCTCAATAACTATATAACAGAGAAATAAAAAAAAAATTGTAAGACATCTATCCCTTATCAAAAATCAAAGTTGATAATTTTTTGCTCTAGATTTCAAACATACATTGTATTTATGTTATGGGAGGCAATAGTTTTGCATGCTGTTTATTTTGCAGATATAAAGCTATAAGAAATTTATCACCATAAAGTCTCTGATGTAAAATATTTACTACATATGGTGTGCTTCACCTTGTTCAACTATTGCAATAGAATTAATTTGCTTTCAACAGCTGTCTAATCTGTGATGACAAGATGCAAATGTTTGCAATGAGGAGACTTAATGCCATCCTTTGCTCTATCATTTTTGACAACATACAGGGGCCTTGAAAGAAATATCAAGAACTTAAATTTTATCATGAATTTCCACATCATATTTTTTTTTTCTGTTGTGGTCAGTTGTGCTCTTGGTATGACTTGTGCATCAAGTATAGTAACTTTACAGCTACAATATGCGACAATGGCAAAAAATAATTTTATACCAGTATGCAAAAGTATAAGCCTGCCATTACAGGATGAAAGTTATTCAGAGATTTCTGTCACAAAACGGAAAATTGTGGGGGGGGGGAAGCAGACCATCGTCCCAGGCTACCTTAAAGATTTCACAAACTTACTGATAATTTTTTTTTCTTCACTTGTTGCTTGTTATACTATAGGCTGGATCTCTAATGCATTGAGTTAAAGTCTTAGTCATCATTAACAAATTAAATCAATTCCATCACATTCCTCTCCTGTGTGCAGGACATGAGAAACTTGCCATTTTAGTGCACGACATGTCCTATCCCATTGATCGCAAGGAGATGGACCAGCGAATGTGCAGCTTTCAGGACCAACAGCCATTGGCGTTTCAGTGCTCGGACCTTGTTATCACCTGTGGGAAGCTTGATGGCAAGCAGCCGATACAGATTGATGATGAGGAGATGGTGAGAATGAAGATGTTCCTGGAACACACCCAGAGCCTTCCGCCTCCATCACCCAGCAAGCGCACAAATATTTTGTTTTATCTTGTGTTAGCTGTTGGGGCTTTGGTCATATTTCTTTGGTCAAAGAAAGGAGGAGTGCTGAGTGATTTTGTCCCTCCAGTGCAGGATGCTGACTCTGGCCTTGACACTGAGCTTTGAATTCTTCTAAGATTGATAACACTATTCTCATGAACCATAGAACTTTGCAGTGGCAGATCCAGAGGGAGGTGCACCGGGCACGCGCCCCCTCTTTATTTGTTGTTAGAACAAAAGAAAAAAAATGGGGGCGCTTGCGCCCCCATTTAATTTTGTAATGGCGCCTCCCCTTTACGGAATTCTGGATCCGCCCCTACTTAGTGTACATTTTTTTTTCTGCTGCAATCTAGCAAACCAAATTTTATGTTGTACCCAGAATTCAAATATGAGAGAAACTTTGTTTTTTGATAGAATTCATAACTGTTTGAAATATTTTAGGACAACTTTTGGGAGATATTAATGTTGATTTGGATGACCAGCTGTGCAACATGTTTCAAATGTGAATACTGTCTCTCCTGTTCTCACACCTTCACTCATCATAATTATACTGTACTACCTCTGTCTCTTACATCATTTCGACCCTTACCACCATTGTGATACCTCTTATTGCTACTCGCTATTCATATTTACAGAGCTACAGCATTCACACAGTAGACCACAAACCTACCATTAAGAACTAAGCTATGTTGATATCCCACAATACCCTTTCAAGTGTGCACAGGGAGTCCAGATGTTAGAATTGAAATGTGTGTTTTTGCAAAATTATTTTACTTCAGCACACCACTCATTCATTTTGTCAACAAAAGAAATCTGGCAGTCTCAAGTTTCAGTACACAAGCAAACAGGCAGGAGGCAGTGGATGAACATCTAGTAAGCTTGGGTTTGTCTATTTCTTCGGTTTTTGTGGGTTTTTTTTCTCCTTACTGAGACAACTGTGGTTAGCAGCTGTCATCTGATGTTCCCACAACAACCAGGTGACATACAGACTTTGTGCTCAACAGGTATAGTTTACTGTATACGCTGGTGATAAGAGGCAGATAGATAACAGTGCCATATGGCACATCATGATTTGGGCAGTTTTAGTAACAAGACGACCGTGACTGCCATGGATGGGAACATAGAGAATGACCCACCTGAAGGGTTTGAAATGGTATGAAGGGAGGTTTTAAGTCTCTAGACAAAGCCAAGGGATGCGAGGCCCCCTGAAACTAGCCTTATTTTTAAACCTTGAGGTTAGAACATTCTGTTTGTTCCCTACAACAAAAGTAATCACCTGTTACATCATGTAGGAGAGTAAAGTACTTTGAATGTATCACATACTTTCAGCTTGAACCTTTCATGGAACCATTTCTTCAGCATCACCACCAAGCCTATAGCACACTACATAAGCACAGTTCTATGAAGGCTCAGTGTCTTTACCCTCATGCATTAGATGTGTACAGAACTTCTGTGTGTTTGCTTTAAAATTAGGCACTGCTTCTCTCGTGTGTTTTTCTTGAACATTTTCTTCCATGTCTAATAAGTATCTGCTCATGGGAGAACATCTCAAGTGTTTGGCTTTCATGTAATCAGATTGTATTATATGTACCCTTGTTTTCATAATATATGCTCTCTAGCTCTTTATCAGTATTTGAAACAGCAAGTGAAGTACACTGTGCTCCGTGGCAGTTGTTACCTACCTGGTTTCTCTACGGCTGGAGCATGTGATACAGTGTAGTGCAACGTTTGAAATGTTTGTCATGATAAAAACTGTTTCCTAAAGCTGGACTGATCTGTTGCCTTCCACTGCATTTAGTTAATATAAACTCTTCTTCAGGTTAAGTCCTATTTAAGTTATTACCCCAGAGATTTCTTCATGTTGTTTTCCCAGTTTCTCTTCATGTTGTTTTCCCAGTTTTGGTTCATTTGTTGTTTTTGTGTTTATTTCTATGCCTCTTTAATGAGCTTCAATTTTTTAATTGTGTTTTTGTTTTTTGGTCTCTGTCTCAACACATTTTTCTCTGATCTTTTTTCCTTAAGGGGCCCTCATTCTACAAGTGTTGTCTTTTCAGTGGGTCCCTCCACATGTTGCATATTGTTTACTTCATTTTATCACTTCAGTATTCAATACACTATATAATTACTATAAGGTTTCACTATTGTTATATACAATTAATGTACTCTGTTCATTTCACATTGCCTTGTTTGCCTTATTCTGTGTTACCAAAGAAAGTGAAATTTGGTTTTTGTGTGTGTGTGTGAAAAATGAAAATCAATTTAAATTGAATTGAAATGAATGTAATAAAGATTGGTTTTTAAAATTCACAGAATTTTCATCATAATTGATTGTGTGACAGATACAGGAATGTTCTTCATTCAAAATGGCAAGACTTACTGCCATACTGTATGTTACTTCTGCACCATGGTACAGTATAGCTAATTATGCATGATAAACTTGCAATTTCTTTTGTACTTCTTCATGTTAAAACTGAGGAAAACCATTGTATGATAAAGTATGAAGTTTCCCTGTTATACTTTGTCATCAAGATAAACATAACTGGTATTCAAAACTGCATTCAAAAGCCATCATTGTGAGTCCATATTTCTTTTTGAAGTCATGTAGCAATGTAAAGCCAACACATAGTTCTCAGAAAGACCCAAAATTAATCTTCTACCATTTAGAATTTGCTTGCAATATATTGGAGTCTGTACCAAGAAACTTACCTGGCTGACATGATATGCTGGGTTTATGATCTGCTTTGGAATATACTGAGATTAAAAATATGAAATACTAAAGGTTGGTGTATCTGACTTTTATTCCTGAAGCACCCTTCTGTTTAGAAGTGGGCATGTGCAGAATGCTATTGTATAGAATGTGATGATTGATCGTATCATGCCCCAGAGCAGTACATGCAGCTAACTACAAACGTAGCTGCATGTTACTCACTATCGCGTGATGGATACTGTTATGGCCCAATATATTGTTTTCACTGTAATCAAGTATAAAACATCACACAGCGACCATGATTGTGTATACTCTTTACTTCGAGCATACCCTTCAGGGTAATATTTGACATTTTTGTCAACTAAAATCATATTTATAGTGTTATTTCACACATTTCTTATGCATTCCTCTCCATTTTAGAGCAAAAGTTGACAGTTTCTGCCATCATATGGAAACTTTATGTGGGGTTGTCAAAGTGCTTGTGTAATGTAGAAATCTTGATAATGATTTTCTCTACCCATTTCAACTACTCATCACATTCATACTCTTCTCCACCACAGGTGCAATCACACATTTAAAGTACAAATGTACATTGTACCCTCAAATGAACTTGTCATACCTCTCTCCCAATGAACCATTTCTGGTTTGCTACTTCCAACCAATCCAATCAGTGACGCACATCCACTAGTATGTCTTGAGCTACATTATGGAGAAGTCAAAGCTTATTGTTTCAGGTACCACCCACTGATCTTTATAGGACATATGTGTATCTGGATATCTCGTACTTGTGCCAATTGCTTTGAAGCCACTGTGCCACCATTTTTCCAGGCACACTGCCATTACATTTGCGTGCAGAGCACACATCATCACATGATCTTGGTGACAATCTCTGCTGGAAAATGAAAATGTGCCTGGTAAGATGGGCAATGCAGCAGCTTCACTTGTTTGTACAGCATGAATGAGCCAATGAGATATCTAGATACTGCCTTTAGAGATCAGTGGTACCATGGACTTTGCATGTGATTTTCAGCAACTTCGGGGCATGCCATTTTCAAAACTTGTCCATGTGGATGTGACATCATGTACAAATAAAGCCTACACACAAACCATGTATGGGTACTGAAATTCATTGGTTATTGAAGCATGATGAGGGATTGAAAGGATTTGATCAATTTACTTTTTTACAGGCACAAAGTTTCTCAATCACTGTAAATGAAAGTAGGTCTATAAATTATGCTTTGCTCTATCAGCACATGGTTTATAAAACAATTTGTCTCGTTTCTGTCACTGTTAACGTACCCATGCACCACATTTGAAACTTCAATATAGCTCAGCTCATGTTAAGTCAGGTGTTCTGCCATAAGTTAACATGCACAGAAAATAGGGATAGTCATAATTGCCTTGCTAAAAGAAATCCATATACAGTCTGTAGTTGGTACATGTACCATGTTGTATGTGAGCTCAGTATAACAGGGTTTTCCTGAACTGGAAAATGCTGGGAAGAGCTGTTACATGAGTGCCTGAATAGTGATGCACTGAACTTGACATATGAAAAGTACTGTAATTACAACATCAATTACCAACAAAACATCAGTTTTTGGTATAAGTGTATTTATTTTCATTGAAAATAGCTCAACACGTATCAGGTATGCAAAGAATGCACAATACAAGTATTAATGATGTTAAAACTCATTAATTTATCATGTAAACCTGAGAAAGATTCAAAGTGCATAAAATGCTGAGCTAAAAAGGTGTATTGCATTGTACACAAATCTGCTTGGATTCAGAGAGGGAAAGGTGAGAGTCAAGATCTTTTGATTGTGAGTTGGATCTGAATGATTCCAGTTACCATGGCAAAGTAAAGAGGCTTGGAGTGGGAGTAATTGCTCATGACCCAGGAATAACTGGGTTTAGGTATCATTTGTGTGGTCTCCCTTATTCACTCTGAATTATATTTCACTCACACAGACAAATCCTCTCCACACAACACTGAGATTTTACTTCACATGATAAATACCGAATTCCTTGTTTGTGATCATATACAGTACCATGCATTTTTCCTTCACATGTTAAAAAATACTTTACAGTTTTCTTTACAGCCAGTTGAATCTGTTCACTACATATATGTGGCATTGTTTTGAAGGCATTCTACAAGAACATACTGTAGACAACCCTGTCTAGTAAGTCTGTTCAAGTTCTACTCTATCACTGATTTGAATAAATACTTCTCTGACATGAGGTCACTGCTACAATGCTGCATTCATAGCATGCAAACTAACACATCCATATGGGTCCTGTCCCACCATAGTTCTCAATAAAGATAATATTGCCACATACACAACTGCTTCATCATGTTCAACACCTATGATGAAGTGGGTATCATGGTCTAGGGAAATATTAACCACTCAATGCATGGACAACATACTACACTCTACCAGGGAGGTGTCTCACCTCCCTGACTCTACCTAGTTAATCAATACTATCAAGATAAAATAATCCACGTCATGTAAAAGCACTGATGTTCAGCAAATTAGAAGGGCTATGATAAACTTTACATTGCTTGAGAATGGTTTTACATCCTCCCCTGAGAATCATCTTTGTAGTAGAGGATGCCCAAATTCATTCCAAATGAATTGTGATTCCCCTTTACAGCACAAAACAAACAAAGAAACAAAAAACAAAAAACACCCTCACATCGCAAGTTACATGTACCATCATACAGGAAACAGCATGTTCTACAATGCATAATCTCTTGCATATTAAGTTAAAATTATAAGACGGTGTGGCTGCAAAATCACACTATCAACACAATATTTGACAAAGAAGAAGCATTTTATACAGTACTTGGGGTTACTTGAAGAGATATGCAAAATTATGCAAAATCATCAAGTTACTAGAGTGCTCTGCAATCATAACAAACACAGTTGTGATAAAATTTTTGTTACAACAAAGTGAAAATCAAGGTACCAAAATTATCATCTCTATCTCTTTACATGCTTTCAATATAACGAAAGAAAACTGCCGGTCCCAAAGACTTTGTTACAATGGTAGTCATCTGTACTTTCATGTCAGTAAATGATGCATTAAGTCTCTTACATAGCTATATGAAGAATATCTTCATATATATTAACCACATAGATATATGGATAAACATTATAAGATATACAATACATGGATAAATGGTAAACCTTGCTTTGGTTGACATTGCATAAAGTCAACACAATGAAAAAAAAATGTTACTTCTTACAAAATTCACGAAATAAAATACAATGCATGGATAAATTTATGGTAAGCCTTGCTTTCATATGTGCTGCCTGGTTGTTTATTACTAACAGTTCCAATGCTTGCAGTCGAACTAGAATGTGGAGGAAATCCCCAAATTTGTCATATTCTTTAATCAACGGCTCTACCAATACCAGCAAGAATGATGATAAGTGATTGAGTACCAATGTGTGATGTCATAGCCATTCATCGTCATGGAAACTAGTTCTAAATAACCTCACCTGGCCTGATCTGTAAACACTATTGTTTCTCACCATGCTCACACCTGGTTCCAACCCAGGCTATAACAAAAGACTGTGACATCATCACTTCAGTCCTCTATGTTGATATGATAGCAACTCTTGCTGGAATGGCAATTGTCATGGTAACAACAAGAATCCAGCTTCCTGATTGGCTGTTGCTATGGGAAGTTGCCATTCCAGCAAGAGTTGTCATCGTAACATCTTTTATGAAATGGGGCCCAGGAGAGAGTTAATGGTTGAAGTGGCACCAGATAAATGTGGTTAAGCTTTTGTTCTTTTTGCTTTCAAGCCGACGAACCCTGGAAGTTGTACCAGAAAAGTGCTGCTTTTGCTCGTAAGGTGATGAAACCTGGAAGTGGCACCTGAAAATTACAATGAAGGCATTGTTTTTCTTTTCTTTTCTTTTTTTACTTGTCAGTGTAATGAAACCGATCACGTTAATACCTTAGATCTGTCGTCTTTATGACATCATACATAGATGACGGAAGTTTGAAGTTGATACATGTACTTCAAAGGACTTCTTGACTTAACCTCTGCACAAGATTTAAGGAGAAATAAAGAAGAACAAAGAAGAAGAGGAAGAAGAAAAAAGAATCAGTACAGATACAGAAGGTGATCCCAGATAATACATCACCTTATTATCACACATTCAGATGACTATACATGTACTAAGAATGGCACACAATGCAACTCTTGATGTTTCTTCTCTTCATGTGTCTCATTAAGTCTTGTTAATCAGCTAGGATCACACCATACCTTTTGTATTATCACATATATTATGTAAATGCTAACTATCGAAAATAAATTGAAATTGAAACTGATAACATTATCCAACATGATTTCACTACAAGTGATTAAAATGGACACAGCTTCACAGACACATCACAACATCGAAGAAGCTGCTGTGGCTCATAAGACGACAGACTCTTAACCGTCTGGTCCCTGGTTCAAGTCCTCTGACAAGGTACTACATATTCCTTGCCTAGTCCTCTGGAGGGGACTTTAAGCCATCTGTCTCATGGAAGCTTGCTCTGAAACATTTAAGTGCTTTCTATTTAAATGGCCATGTAAAATACCTACAAACATACACACACATTACAACAATAAAACAACTGGGAGAGTAAGACAAGAGTGCAAAGTAATGATTAGCAGTGGCATATTCAGACATATTGGTTTTTAATTAACAGATATACTTTCTATGAGGAAAACATTTATAGAATGACCTTCCATGATAAAAACTTTCTCTATTACATACATTACCCACACGCACAAACACACACACACACACACACACACACACACACACACACACACACACACACATACACACATTACTTTTGAATGAAAGCTTTCCTGGAAAAAAAGGAGAATATCACTGTCTTCTGTAATGTTAGTTGATCACTTGATTTGATTAGTCTTTATAAATCTCATGAAATATACATGTACATTCTCCCGTATCTTTTTCTTCACTTAAAATATCAAGGATCAGGGCTAAACTTTGGTACTCAAGAATTTCCCTGAACATGGATACCTTGCAAAATCCAGAGAGCATTTTGGTTATGTGCATGATTTCATATACTCCACTCATATCATTGCACACATACAATGGAAGTGCTCTATTATACAAACACAAAGGCCCAAATTCACAAAGATGGTTTAAACCTGCTTTAAACCTAGACCATGGTACAAATTTAGACCATGGGCTAATATAAGCGTGAAATAGGCTTACCTTTGACTTACACGTATCAATGCGTGTTTTATACTGGATGTCTGTTGGCGTGCGCAATCTGTCAAACGTATTTACGCAAAAGAAATTTGCATAAACCATGGTATAAATTTGTACCACCTTTGTGAATTCAGGTCAAAGAGTGCTTAGTTACAACAGGCAGGGCTCCACACTAACTTTTATTTTTGGTGGCCCGATTGGGCCACCAAAATCATCGATTTTTATTTTTTGGTGGCCCGAAAGTAAAATCTGGTGGCCCGAAAAAAAAATCAAGAAAAACATAAGAAAAACTACTAAAAACATAGTCATACTAAACATAGAAAAATAAATATTAAGCATTTCTGAAGTGATACAGGTACCCATGTCTAAATTCATTTCCAAAGTCCAAAACAAACATCTGAAATTTATTTTAGCATCTTACAGAGCCGATTGCTACCGCTGTTCATTTCCAAAAGTAAAGGCAAACATCCGATTGGGCCACCCAAATCTTCATTTCAGAATTTTGGGTGGCCCGACGTGCGTTTTTGGTGGCCCCTGGCCACCGGGCCACCGTTAGTGTTGAGCCCTGCAATAGGGTTTACTAAATCGTACAAATCACTGGCAGTGTATCTTGCAGTAGTAAGTTTGAGTAAATTGCTTCAACCAAGCACACTGTGTCACACAATAGTTTCAGGGATATCAGCAAAGTTTGTACCACTTTCTGCACCTCTGCAATCACATTTTTCAATAGTTGTATCATTGTTGTTTGTTTTTTTAATCTGACATACAGGGACATTGAGAGAAAAATGGTTTCCCTTCAAAGGGAACAGTCACATAAAGTACATGCCAAGGAGTACTCAAGTCTGAGGACATATCTTAAAGGGGTGGTAGAGTCTGCTGGAAATAAGAAGAGGGACTAATCTTCGACATATATCATTGCTCTACTGACTGTAGTGTTTCAAAGTTGTTGCCATCGATCAACTTGAAGTTTATGTTCTTGTAATGACATACATTCCTTTTTCTCTCCACTGCTATTGCATCATACAGTTTCTCCACCACTGGTGCATGCTGGTCCAAGTTGGCCTGCCTCAGCAAGTCTGCATTGTAGTCCCACTGCCGCATGCCCATGAAGTGAGCATAACGATGCGGTAAGCCCTGGTCCAGCCTGTTTTGATAGTCTTCTGCCTCATTTGCCTCCATTTCAATCCTGGATGGCAGCTTCATGGATCCATCTAGAGCTGCCAGGGCAAACTGGCACTGTGCTGCAAACTGTGGGAAGGGACAAATGCGCATGGTGATGCCAATAAAGGACAGACTCGGAAATGTGGAGTGCAAGACATGCTTGTATAGTGGAGTCACTCTCCCGTCTCCAACATTCACCTTACAGTCTGTATGGAGGAAGCTGAAATCATAGTTGTATCCAGTGCAAAAGAGTATGGCATCAATATCTACTCTAGCGTCATCAGTAAAGATGGCTTCTGAGCTTGACACTGCTTTGACAGCCTGTACTTCCTTGATATTTTCTGGTAGAGTTGAGGCAATACGAGGCTTCCAGTGACTAATGTAGACCTGTTTGGCTTTGGATGATATGTCCAATGCAATGTCTATCCCTGATGCTCCAGCCCCAATGATCAACACAGTCTGGTCATTAAAGATTGACGGATGGCGGTATTCATGGCTATGAAGGACTTCCCCTGAAAATGTATCCAGACCAGGAATTGTCGGAACCTTAGGTACAGCATAGTGCCTAAAAAAGAATGACAAATCACAAGAATATTCCATAACATAGAGTACCTTTCATTCACTTGTTACAAAATGCTCAGACACAAGAATCATACATGTACAAACAGAAACATGACATTAATGAAAAACACACATAGAGTTGACTGAAGATAGAAACACCAAGAAGGCATTTCTTGAGACAGATACTGCAGGAGCTTCCTGAAACATGATTGAGTATCATATGATGAGGAACACGAAGACAAAAGAATTCAGATGAATAACTTGGTGCCTGATAATGCATTCGTATGTCATGATAGACTTTTAATTACACTTGGACAAATCTAGAAACAGCTGGGCCATATCGGGGAAAAAATGTCATCCATGGCAGCTGAAAGTTCGGATTAACAAAAGATTTTTGTTGCGTATTAAGAGTGTAATTATGTAGAAATGGCAACAGCATGTAGTTACACAATTGAACTTTTTACAGCAAGGCAAGGATGTACTCAGCTTTGCCTACACAAAATCAGATTTGAGAGATTAATCATCTATCTACAGGTAACATCAGGTGAACCCCACTCAATATTACATGTGACATATGCCTATCTACTACCAATGCAAATTCATGTGTGCTAGAATGTAGACGTTATCAATGTCTTGTTTCTTTTGAAAAAACAAACACAAAAACAACTTAACTGTGTACTGAGAAAACAACTGATTTAATAATGCTGTACCTAGTTAAACAGCGTAGTCCAACAGTATAAATCCCTTTGTTGTGCAATACGTCAAAGTTTCAAACAGGTCCTGATCCTGGCTATACTGTACCACCCTTGTCTTCGCATCCATAGATAATACAACTTGGCAATGTCATGAACGCATGACTTTTCAAGCGGTATATAGCAGAGATTTGTCTGTCATAATGGCTACCATCCTGGTAGAATGGCAAGACATAAAACAATGTGCACTGACACTGTTTCATCTATGAAAGCAGTGCGACTCAATCATGGTTATGGCCTGTAACATGCTACTTACCCATTGCATACTATGACAGCATCAAATTTCTCCGTGGTTGACTCTGACTGTAGATTTCTCACATCACGAACCGTCACCTCCCAGGACACATGCTTGGTGTCATCAGCTGAACTGATGGGTCTGACCAATTCCACAACTTTACAAAACTGGGGGAAAAGTACATATGATATAAAATTCAATCTTCACATCAGGGAAAGACCAACAACATGACTTATTACCAAATTTTTGCACCTGATGTTGAGATTGATTTTTATCAATCATTTGGAGACTCTGTTATTATTGGCACTTTTAAAACCAGCTGAATGAATATGTTTTTACTTGTGACTGTATGGTCAAACAGTTACAAAGGAAAAAATATGCTGTAGATGACCTATGCAACAAAGAGTCATAATGGATATGGGTATTATACTGGACAATGCAAAAAGAATCACTACATTATGAACTTTATGTGTAATAAAACTTTCTAAAGCAATTTTTATTTGCATTGATCAATCCAAAATCCTACAGATCTTTAAAATGGATTCCAATGGGATCTTTAAAATGGATTTCAATAGGAACTTTAAATGGATTTGTTCGTCCAATTGCTGTCAGATGTTCGTACATGCCATACACACCTGGATGTACTTCAGAAGGTTAAAGTGTTGTGCATACTGTTCGATGTACTTCAACACATCAGTGTGCTTAATGAAGGACGGTAGAGAACTGTCGAAGGGGAAGTCTGGAAATGCCATCACTTCTTTAGGTAGGTTTGTCCTGTATGAGGTATAGAGGTAAAAAGAATCATATTTTGAAGTGAATATGTTAATTATACCACCAGGCAGACATGCACACATGGCAGACACTACATCATATTACACAGATTACCAGGGTACTACCGTGATATAAACTAGGCGACTGGAATTGTGCATCACACAGACAATACAGTAATACACTCACAGCAGTACATACAAACACTGTAAATAAGGAAAAATATGCAGCATGCTTGATTCCATTAATAATAGAAGGAATATGGGACTGCCCTAATTGCAGAGCATAGATTATCACACTTATAATTATCATGTTCCTGTGTCACCCTATCAGCAGCCCCTAATGTATAAATTGATGCAATGCATGAGACCAATGTTTGACTTGATACTCACTTGGGCTATCTTTTTCTCTCTGCCTCTTCATCATTGAGAAATAAAGATCTCAAGATATGTGTGGACTTCCATATGATGTCACAATTACAGTTGGACTGGGGCTGGACAGTTTGAATCAACTACTGCATGGGACCAAACATGAAGTGCTGCCATTATCAAATACCTGCATCTTTAAATTTCAGCCTTTTGTGTAGACCAATGTAACATTTACTCTTCACAAACATGACTGTTGCTTCATTCTTTTAGCGGATGAAAAAGTAAGAGATTCCTATGTAAAAACACGTCTAGTGAGGAGCAAACACATTAAATAGAGATATCTAATCAAATATTTTGCCATATGACTACTGTAAACACAATTTTCATATTACATTGATTTCAGCATTCACACTACTTTCGGCTAGCACAAGTTCTAGAACCCCATGAATATAACTTTACAATTTTCTCTGCACGTTTTGAACCATTTGAATAGTGGGCTTTGTCAGCGGTGCCTCCCTGGTGCGAAAGTGTGTGTGTGTGTGTGTGTGTGTTCATGTGCCCTGGTAATGTTCACAATATATTTGAGTGCATGTATTGGTGTGCGTAGTACTCATAGTTCCTGTGCAGGCCATGCATTCAATGGATCAGGCAACAAACCTTTTCTATACGAGGACACAGCAATTGTGCTGCACGAATTCAAGAACACACAAATATGTTTTTGAGCCACTCAGCATTAAAAATCAATCGTGTGAAAACAATGACATTTACAGTCAGCAGTCCCCAACAAGACTTGGTAGCTACCGCATGTCAATTGATGATGGTTATCTTACCGTAGAGAGGAATACATGCTGGAGTGGATTGGATAGCCATACTTGTCCTTGCCTGTTTCTTCTGTATAGACCCAGGTGCCCCCGACATTCTCTGCCTTCTCAAACACAACTGGCTCAAACTTGTCTGGTCTGGCAGCCATATACCGAGCTGCACACAGTCCTGCCCCACCTCCACCAATGACTGCTACCCGTAACCTATTCATGCTGCAAAGTCTCTTTTGTTATAACCCAGGATTTGTATCTCCTGCAAAATGGATGAAAAGTGGAGAGGAAGAACATATGCATGTTTCATTACAAAGTATTAAGGAAAACAAAACGTCAGGGTAGTCATTTATACTGAAACCAAATATTCCAGTAAATATACAGTATTTACACATAGTGGATGTCAAGCAACCTAACAGCAGTCTGTTCCAGTCACATTGTTGAATGCTTCAGTTGCCAATTGACTACAAAGGTAATCAGATGGAAGATGACTCAGCATGCATGATACACCATTTCCAGTCAGATCTGTTCCAATCAAGACAAGTACATGCACACAATGTATGCCAAGTAATCATGCAACACTGGATTTCTGTGGAAAGATGGCAAGCTGGCAAATGTTTGAAACAAATTGACTGCAATTCTCCTTCTTGTGCTTGTGTTTTGCATATCATATGTAGGGTGATAATGATAATCCTCGTTCTTATCAGACAAGTATGCCTATTATATAAAATTTTTCAGTGTCAAAGTACAGTACTCTGATGAAACTAGCTGATAATGACAAGAATTTAAAAGGTGGCTATCTGGTGGTATTGCTATGAGGGCCATTCTCAGATTAAGTGTTCAATTCCATGTGAGTAAAACCGAAAAATCAACCACAAAGTAATACATTCAAAGATGTGTTTTCGGAAACTTCAAAACCGGTCAAATACGAAACAAAACGTGGAACATTCTAAATGATGGCCATTCATTGAGTAAAAATGAATTGAAATAGAGCATCATATATGATTTTTGATCACCAATCAGATACGTTACCGCAAATTTACATGTTGTAATGGACTCCTAACTCTGAATTAAATTGATTGTTTTGATCCAATTTCTGTTCAGGAAAAGACATCTGTCCCCCCTAAAGATATTGGGGGTTTTCAAGAGGTAAAGATGTTGTCATCTCTTGCTAATTGGTAGAAATTATTTCTGTGTGGTAGGTTGAAATATGCTTTTTGCTGAAATGAAATATAACCTTAAGATTCACTTTGCATTTTTAGCAAATTTCGCTTACAAATAAAGTTTCGAATCCCACAAATCATGCAAAGAGAACGATCCGATCTGCAATTTCCACAGGAAACAAATATGAATTGCTTTCCTGGGGAAATAACTATTGAAAAACATCGAATCACCTTTGGTAACGTATCTGGTAAAATATAAGTAATAATTTTAGTTGTGTATGAATTAATAAATATCACCTGTTTAATTATTTACCTCATGAATTGATGTAAAAACGAATGATGTAAGCCCAAATTAACCATTTTAAACATTGAACGTAATATTTTAACTATGAAATGTAGTGGAAAAGAGCCCTAAATGTGAAAGCTGAGTTCTTCATTCACAGAGTATTCTCATCTTACGTCTGAATGTATTTATCCATCTGACTATAAATATTCGTTAAGTTTTGATGGATAATGCAAGCAAGGTTTAAAAAATATATTTTTGCAGGCACTTAGAAGGAAGTAGGTACAGTCTCTATGAACTCGATATGCTAAACAGTTGTTTGACCTATGGTAACGTATTTGGCTCTTCCCTTTTAATGAAAATGAATAAATAATTGTTCAACTTATCAATGAATCTTGAGTAGTTCTTCATATGTTGAAAAACACTAGAATAAATATGCAACAGAACACTGAAACTTTTCTCGGAAGCGTTTCATAAACTACTTTTTACTCTTTCAAAGTTTGGTAACGTATCTGGCGTACCGTAAATGAATCTGTCGGTGAAGTTACAGAGCAATTTCTACTGAATATTCTTCATTTGAACATAACTTTAATTTTTTATGGAAGCGTCATTCTATGCAGAATTGTTTTATGAACACTTTGTTTTACATAACATTATTTGTCACCGTGGGTGCCCTGAATTATACGTAACGTATCTGCTAAATCTGAAAAGCAAAAAACTGATATGCTGAATCTTAGCTTCGTCTTGTAAAATAAACGTTCAAAGTTGTTGCATAGAATATGAAAGTGGCTGGGTTTTATAGAATAGAACTTTGGAGTTTATGAGCACACAACGATTTGTTTGTAAAAACATTTACAATTTCTTTTCAGCATTTTGATTATGTGGTAACGTATCTGTCGGAAAACATGGCATTAAGTTGTGATACACTGACGCAGAAAGAAAAATCATGTGGAAGTGTTGCTCTTTTTCACCTCTCTGTCCTTTTGGTGTAAGAATATAATCCTGAGGTCCAACAAAACGAAGCATGTAATGTGTAGGGATGAATTTTGACCAGATTTGATCCCCAGAAAGCACAAGACCAATGAGCAAAATTCGGTCACGTATCTGGGGTAACGTATCTGTGGTAACGTATATGGTCGATCATATTATTATGAGAGCGATATCTACCAAATATTTCTCACTTGTACTAAACTTTAATGTTGAATCGATGCGTCATTCCGAGGAGTAATGTATAATATGCAATTTGTCTGACATTGCAATATCTGTCGCAGTGGGTGGCGTGAAAAGTATGTAACGTATCTGTCCAAATAAAAGTGTAGAAAATCGATGTTTTAAACATTGTACCGTATTCTCAATAAAGAGCTGTTGCACAAAAAATCTAAGTACTTGCAATGTATGAAGTATATCCTCAGGGTTTCATATACACAGGGTCATTGCATAGTCTTGTTATTTTCGCAATGCTGTAACACTAAAGAAACTGGTAACGTATCTGGCGGTGAATTTGGCGACAGGTTTCAAAAGGCTATAAAAAAGAAGTCAATAAAAATTTTGGAACTTTTTGAGTATTGTGATTAGCACATATGATATGCTCATCGTCCATGAAAATGATATTTGGAAAATGTGTTTGTGGACGGAGAGGAGCAATAAAACATAATTCTGAAATAGCCGGCGACACTGCGTTTTAGGGGTCTTAACGAAGTTTAACAGCAAAATTCTATACAAAAAGGCAGACAACTGCATTTGATCGTGTTTATTTTTAACAAATAAAGTCCTCGTGATATATTATAAACATTTAAATAGTATCTAATAGGTTTCAGGGAACCGCAAACTGTCATGGAATGTCGGCGACACCAAAATTCCGCATTTGAACGCTTTTACTGAGAATGGGCCATGAGAGCCTTGGTCGGTCTTTTTGCTTTCTCAGCTGCTAATGTGTCACAGTTTCAAACAACATATAGGACTAGCTGGTATTTCAATCGAATCTTGAAAACATCTAACATCTCTTTACTTCTGTCGTTTATGCAATATTTTTGTGAATTTTGCAAGTTGACCAATGTTGGCGAAAATCAACAACTTGCAAAAACAAAAACAAAAATGCCTCTTTGCAACAAAGTAACAACTTGATGGAAGAATTTCATGCATATGGAAAAATTGCCTCATGTAACATAAATATGTTGAGCATTAAATCTAAGGTGGGAATTAAATGCTCATGTTTCTCTTCAAACACAATTATAGACTGCTTTTCTTGTCCTTCCTTCAATGTGGAGCTGAATCACAAAGTAACCAACCATAACATTGTCTCACATGTTCCAATTTGTAATATATTGTGCTCTAGAGCAAAAATATACTGTGTATTTGTTGTTAAAATATTTCATTTATATATGTAAATTTAAAAACACTAGACCCAATTTTGAATTTTTTAAGTTACACTTGAAAATTAAGAAAGAAAGAGAGTATTATGTGGCTAAGAAACGAGGTAAACTTCATCTTCACTTTAAGAAATGGAAATGTGATTTGTAAAACCCAGTAAAGGTTTAATGTAGACTGTATTTGTTAGGGTAGAACCTGCAAGATGTTATACTGGTAACTACCACAATAATTTGTGTATTGATCAAAATGATACTACATTTTTTGTCTTATTGATGATCTTATTTTTATTAATTATTTATATTTTTTGTTTCATATGTTCATAATTATTGTGTAATCTGTTTTGTTTGTAATCAAGAAATTCAATAAAACATACAAATACAAAAAAAAAATATATATATATACTGCATATAAATTTTCAGCAGAAAATTTGTTCGCACTGGGTACTTCATATCTACATATTTGCTCTGAAAGGAATCTTGAAGCTATCACAGCACTACTGGAGGCCACTGCTTCTTGAAAAAACGTGTCAGCACAGACTGGTCCCACTCAGTGACTTACCGGCATACATGGAGCAGGTCTACACCAAACCTAACAAACACTGTTTGGTTGATGCCATGTGTAATTTGAATATGTACCAGTAGTAATCATTTCATTCGATATTGTGGTCTATCAGGATATCACCATATTTCTGTCTATATTCCACTCTGTTGTAAAAACCATCGAGTATGTTTTCAAGTTCTCACTCTGCTCTGAATTTTTCCTGTTGTACATATATTATTATTTGTCGCTTATTTAACAGATATTTTAACAAATTGGCCATCAGGAAACTAGGCACTTAATTTTGACACCCTCGTACTTGTGTAAGCACTAAAATTAGATGGCTAATGTGCAGCATACACTGCAAAGCTCGCAAAGAGTGAGTTTGAAAACAGAATGACATGCAACACCACATATTCCTGTAAACTTAGATGGCAAACTTCAGTTTCAAATTGTGTTCGCAGTGTGTGTACACAACCATGAATTTCACACAGTATGAGTTATTTTGAATGACAAACACAAGTCGATGTCAATTATGTAAAAATTTTCCAATAACTGATTTGGTTTGAATTCATGTGAGTGATTGAAAATAAGCTAGTAAGTATTCCTGTGATTTTGCTGGTGCCTGTTAATGTGTGTATATATAAATTTGCAATATATCAGGGCTCGACACTAACGGTGGCCCGTTGGCCCGGGGCCACCAAAAATGAAAGTCGGGCCACCAAATTTTTAAAAATGGCAAATTTGGTGGCCCGCTTCGGGCCACCAAAATTTTTTGAAAAGTACCGGTATGTCAATAAATTCGTAACTTTTTGCGCCGGAAATGCACAAATACGTGCAGTGAGTGTGTGCAAACGTAGTAACCTTTTTGTGTTTTGAGAAATAGAAATATGTTTTTCTAGCTTCTTAATTATTCGCATGTAATCTGATGTCATTTATTTATGTTTCGATGTTGCAACCCATGTGCCTGTCAATGAATATCTATACCAAGGAGGCATGAGTTCTCTCATACCTCCTTGTTTATACTTAGTCTTCACCATTCAGCAGTTAAATTTGTTTAAAGGATGATGAAAAGGACTGAATGAGTGCCTGAGAGTGAGTGTTGCGAGTTTGTTGAGGTTTATTTATGAGTAGATATGTCCAGCTTCCAATTCTTCTTGTGATAAAACTTCAATATTTGACTCATTAAAAAGAAATACGACTTTTAATGTTGTTTTTTTTTTTTGGACCACCAAATTTTTCTGTCAGGCCACCAAAAATCTAAAATTGATGATTTTGGTGGCCCCATCGGGCCACCAAAAAAAAAAGTTAGTGTGGAGCCCTGAATATATACATAGATACAAACGTACACTAGCAATGAATGGATTTGCCGTGTCCTGTTTTTTTTTATTACTCTGTTAATAAGACTTACCCAATTGTATGCAATATTAGAACATTGACCAGTGTCAATTGAAAGTATCTAATGAAGGAATAAAAACTAGGAAATAATTTTCCATTTTCTTCCTTCACCCTGTGACTACGAAGAACAGCTACAAGTACTCCTTTCTTCCAAGGACAATGACAAGATGGAATCTGCTACTTAACAAATATGTACGGATTCAGATTTCTACATGTATGTATTTAGAAACCTAGATAGTAGCAGATCCAGGTGGGGGCGTGCCCCTCTTATTTGTTTAAAAAAAGAAATAAAAAGAAAAAATGGGAGCATGTGTGCCCCCCCCCCCTTTAATTTCGTAAAGGCACCCCCTCTTGACGGAATTCCTGGATACTCCCTTGACCGAAAGATCGGTCTGTATCTGGTTCTCAGGGATATGTTCCGCAGAGACTGCGTCTGGCTTCATGGATCCCCTCCTAGGTTATCAAAAAAAAATAAGACTCCTCTTGACAGACGGATCTTTCTGTCTAGATACTCCCCTGCTAGAGTTCTAACTTTATGCTTTCGGTTTTGCACATGGTCAAATTTTGGTCCAGCCCGAGGTCAAACATTAGTGCAGTTTTGTACTTCTAGTACTAGACCAGTAGACTAGTACTATAATTAGCTTATATTAGGCGTAAATATTCTAAAGAGAATTGAAAATGCCACTAAACACAAAACAACAACAACTTAGTAGGGCTCATTGTCTTTGACCGATAAATCTGCCTCTCAGTTGACCTAGTCTTGTTACAAGTGTAACTGTAAATTTATGGGTAATCATGTAGAAATGCACACCTACCGTTCGCTTCGC
The DNA here is from genome assembly GCF_040938485.1 of Diadema antillarum. NCBI lineage: Eukaryota > Metazoa > Echinodermata > Echinoidea > Diadematoida > Diadematidae > Diadema > Diadema antillarum. The sequence goes on along the minus strand of NW_027271341.1, from coordinate 22,620 downwards.
AGTTTGTCAATCAAATTTTGTGCAGCTATTGGAGATGCTAAATTGAACCATATCAGAGAGTTTTCACAGAATTAGAAAGCCGAAAAGGGAAGAAAAATGAGAAATCGGAGTTGAAAAGAACGTCGGTCGCGAACATAGTCTCCGACATAGTAAGTAGTGCATCGATTTCGCAGAGAACGATGTCAACAATCAATTATACCAGGGTAATCGATTCTGGTAGTCTCTAATTAGCTGCTTACTAACAATATCGAACACTACTCGTGCAATACGTGTAGGCCCTATTTTCTTTTTCGTATTCTTTTCTGATTGTTTTCATTGCCACTATCATGATTATCACAATTCAAATTATAGATACAGATCTTTCCTACCAGGATTTAGACGTCCTTTCTTTAAAAATTGTGGCAAGTATTGATTTCATCATGACAAAAGATGATAATTTAATTTGAATAGTGTGAAGGGAATATAATGAGGTTGAAGGAAAAGTGGAAGAAAAAGGTAAGGATATTAGAAGGAGGGAGGGAGAGAGAAAGAGAGAAAGAGAGAGAACAGAAGATGAGAAGGAAGTTGATTTCAAAGGGGATTTGTTTTTAGTAATCTATAATGTAGGCCTAATGATAATAAATTCATGAGAATAGTGTTAAAAAAAGTGTACAACCATGGACAAGGTGCTCATTCTACTTAAAAAGATATTCACGGTGCTGTGGAAACAGAATATTGAAATTGACATGGTAATATGTTTTTAATTGATAAGTTCGATTTATAGTATTAATAATTGCTTTTATGATAGTATTTATTTTTCCATTTCTTTTTTTTTAATTATGTATACAAGAACTGCAACCCATATTTGCTTTTGTTTTGTAGTAAAGGTCCATTCTATTGTGAAATATGAATTCATGATGGATAATTTTCATTTTTTTCATATATCTTTTACTGTTTTGTACACATATTATCCTTCCATCATTTAGTCAGCAAAAATGTTGACAGATATACAGTCACACGCAGTAGAAAATGAACTAAAACGATAAAAACAGACGCATCAAGATTACTTTCTTTCTTCCACTTTTTACTATTGAGCCGACGTAATTATTGTGGTTAAACACCAAACAAGCGGCTGTATCACAGACTACAACGATCAAATATCATCGTTATATTGCTCTTCCACATAATTGATCATCCATCATGCTGCGCTGAGCTGACACAGCCCTCGATCGGCATACTTTCGAGTCAAAATTAGCTACTTTTCTTCTGTAATTGGCTATGAAATTTCATAAAACCGTCAGATATGGTCCATCTTGACATTTCTGATAGCCACAATGGACAAATTAAGGAAGGAAATGGTAGATGTGCATGGTGTGCATTTGTACATGATTACCAATTTATGGTTGGTAATAGACTAATATTAATACTGTCTAGTAGTAGTGGTCTAGATCTAGATCTATATGGTAGTTGGTACAGCCACGGTCAGCCCCTCACTTGTCATTGGACGTGGACGTGGACATTGCTTGTGCAATTGTGCTGCTGTGAGGCCGTGTGAGGAGGAGGAGCCGACATTATGATTAGCGTCTATATATGACGTGGTATCGTACAGTGATCTTGTTTACATGGCGTCTCCGTACGCGCGACACTTGTGTAACTCAGTTCGGGAAACCCACTCACAAGGGGGGCCCCTCCTTATAAGTAACCCGTCCCCCTTACAAGTAACCCCGTCCCCCTTATAAGTAACCCCCGGGGCACCCCTTATAAGGAGTCTCCACGCTTTTTTGCAATGCAACGCGAAAATGAAAGGACAGCGGCAATTCGCTTGATTATGTCCATAAAGCTTCACAAGTTTCCTAGTTACTCACGAAATTTGAGCAAAATCGGTTTGAGGCATCATATCTAAAATCATGGATTTAAATGCGATGTCAAACGACCCATGCGAATGCTGAAATGCGAGCGATTACTGGCGTGAGTGTCGCCAGGCGCGGCGGCGCGGCAAATGCTTGAGTGCAGACGTGGCGACTGTGTACATGTACTCAGTCGCCACGTCTGCACTCAAGCATTGTCGCGCCGCCGCGCCTGGCGACACTCGCGCCAGTAATCGCTCGCATTTCAGCATTCGCATGGGTCGTTTGACATCGCATTTAAATCCATGATTTTAGATATGATGCCTCAAACCGATTTTGCTCAAATTTCGTGAGTAACTAGGAAACTTGTGAAGCTTTATGGACATAATCAAGCGAATTGCCGCAGTCCTTTCATTTTCGCGTTGCATTGCAAAAAAGCGTGGAGACTCCTTATAAGGGGTGCCCCGGGGGTTACTTATAAGGGGGACGGGTTACTTATAAGGAGGGGCCCCCCTTGTGAGTGGGTTTCCCGAACTGAACTACAGCAGCAACAGGGATGTGGGTTATTTAAGTAAATTTATACCAAAGGTCTTATAATTAGTCAGTTTACTACATTATTGTACGTACGTGAACAAGATCAAGACTCAATTATAAAGTCTAACACTCGTGTCTTTATTAAAGAGGTCACAGAATTAAGAAAACGGGGTAGATTTATCGGTCTAAAATTTACTTTTACTTATGTTCATGCAAAGACATGCCCGTAGATGGGTTACTCTCATTACATTAAAAACCACAAAACACGAGTGTGGTATATCGCCCATTCATTCAGGCTTGGATACGAAAGTCTACAACCATGTAACGTTAGACCCCTTCAGACTTCAGCAACAACACTCACAATTTACATCCATCGAGGCATTACACGGCCCGCCCGCGCCCGCCCGGTGAGCTACGCGGAGACCAACACGATAATTAATGAGTGGGATCAGGCAACATATGACAACATCAACAACACCGAACCGAAGGCGAGGCTGTTGAGCTGTTCTAGTCTTCGATTAGAATATCTTACCTTATCACTCAGGTTTTCTGTTCACAATGCGCACTTCCCGATTTTGCCCGTAATCTGAAGTGAAAATCACCACGCTGGTCACGATCGGTAGCAATGTGGCATGATCTACCGCTTACCACGATGTATCATGAAACGCATGCATTACATACACGCAGTCCCGATGATGACGAAATGATCAGTTATGAAACAAGTTCGACGTATGGATATGTACAATACATACGTTCGTACGTGGACGGTACTACACAGTACCGGTAGTTAGTGGGTGCACAACGTATTTCTCTGTCCTTGCCGGTAAGTGAGCAGACTGCTACCCGCGCAAGCGCTGAAGTACACGTGTGGGCCTATGTTTATTTGTAAAGTGGTGTCCATCTGTATCAAATCTTTTTGCTTTCTAAACATGAATTGCTTTCATATTACCTACAGCCAATTCACCTGCACAGTCTTTCCACTTATCCTGCATGTTTAATCCCTGCTAATAAAATCAAGAATGAAAGTAATTAGGTCTATACAATATGCTGGAAACGATTCAAAAGTATAGTAATCTTAAAATTACCTCTGCCAGAGGGTGGGGGGTGGAGTGGGGAGGTTAATAATGTTTTTGTCGGCATTCATTGGTTTGCCTGTGTGCAGAATAGCTACAAAAAGTGAAGAATAGACTTAGATGAATCTTACAGGAAAAGTCAATAATGACACAAGAAACAGATACGGTAATTAAACTTTGGTAGTGATCCAGGAATCTTGTGAATTTTTGAATTTGTTGTTTTTATGTTTTGGCAAATGGGGTCAATATACTTTAGAGCTCAAGATGCGTGTATTATGAGGTTTGCATACGCATACCAAAGTGTGTCCTCTGCTCGAGAAGCCATGCTGGAGGAACATTCTTTTTTTTTCTTTTTTTTTGACTCGTGAAATTGGGTGATTTTTCAGCATGCTTGCATGGGTGGAAATGAGCTGCTTGGCAGAGGTCACTGCCCTCTCAGTGTTTTTTCTAGTTAGTCTGAAATAACATAACCACTTGCAGAGAATTTGGAGAACAATCTCACATTGCAGCCACCTATAATTGAAATTTTGTTATAACCAAACACATATACACAATACAAAATATAGAGCTGATAATGTTGGGGCCTGAATTTTTACTTTGTTTTAACTGAAATTTTGTTATAACCATGTTCACTGTAACGGGAGTGCACGGTATTGATATATACAAACTGTATGTCCATGTATACTTTTTTGTTCTTGACCAGTGGAGGACACTTTCCTGTAAACACTGCGTATGTAGGGCCTACCTTAATTGGCTCTCATGGAACGGTAGAGGTTTTAGGAGCAAATATCAACTTAGAACTGACCACCATTTTGCAAGTCAATGCAGCTTATCTAATTTTTCTGTGCATTGAGAAAACATCACATGTTCACAGGGCTTCATCATCATGTACATTGATGAAGGTCAGCTGGACCCACACTGCAAAAAATCCTCCAAAAGTAACATGTGCGTCCCACTTCTACTCTGCAGTAAACCACATAAATCACAAAAAATGGCTGGGTTTGTTTTCTTACATGGAGTAATTGAGGGATTCAGTTACAGCAACTGCTCGTAGATTCAAAGCATTCCTGAATCTGTTCAACCTTTCCAATCTACCAGTAACCTAACATGTATTGTGTGTGTGTCTCTCTTTCTCTCTCTGTCTGTCCGTCTGTCTGTGTCAACAGGAGTATAAGCAGAGAAATACTACTACAGACTTCAGTACACTGCAACATAAATCTCACTTATGATATCTCACTAAATTTAGAAACGTACATGTCACAGTACAGCCACCAAGACACCATGATTACGGTAATGATTTTGCAGGATAACAGAATGACTAAACATAGTGCAAGTTTCAAGTTTTATGGTAAGTTGTATTCATAACATCAAACAACTGCAATTTCACATACCATGACAATGATCCATCTTCACACAATTTTAGTTGCATTTCACAACACATTCAGAGGTTGATCTTGGTAGTTATGCAGTAATACAAGTACACATGCACCAATCTGCAATCCAATGCACGATGAAATGTATAAATTTTTGACACGTCAAGCTATACTGTAAAACACGATATTTTTGCGGCATTATATTTTTGCGGCATGAAATTTTCACGAAAGGGAGCTGGAGGCCTTTTTCGCAGCATGAAATTTTCGCGAGTTGCCTCTAACATTCAGTGCATATAGTGTAGACAAGATCTCTAGCGTGCATTTTAATTTCGCGAAACTTGGCTCTCGCCAAATTCGCAAAATTAAAATGCACACAAACATTCCTCGTATTACAGTACCACGAACAGTTACATAAAACCTTTTTTTGTTTCATCATGTCATCAATCAAACTATAGGGAGTTCGAAACAAGTCTTAAAATCACAGGTACGGGCCCCGTTTTATCAAAAGATAAAATCAATTTTAAATTTCCTTACCACACAGGCTGCCATAGACTTACAGTTGAAATCAGCTATATAATCAATTTTAACTCTTCATAAAACAGGGTCTTGGATAGTCACGGGACAGGCAAGTATAACTACTGTCAAATGGTAACACGCACCATTCAAATATCTCAACAAAGCTCCATTAAAAAATATTTAATTCCAAAGAACCATACATAAACTGTAAGCTTGAAAAGATTCCCAGCACTATTTTGTTCCTTGAGATACTTTGGCAAACCATGTTAGAACAACATGCATTCTTTTTTTTTTTTTGATTGAAGCTTATTTTCACACTTCACACCATGTCACATATTGACTGGCTTTATCAGTACATAATATCAGGGAAACACATGTTTTCAGGATCTAGCCATATTGAGTATGAACAAATATTAGCACAAAATGGAAATAACAGATTTCATGGCCAATACTGTCACTCTTAAATTGGGTTCTGGCAATGAGCACACATGGTATAAGGACTTGTCTGGGCCATTGACATATTGCTTTCACTTGCATGCACAGAGGAACTATGTAACGTTCTATTAATATTGTAGTGTGTAGTACCAAAGAAGTCTCTGCAACATTGATAAGATACCAGATACACAGTTTCACAGCCAACATGAATTTGATGTCAGGTGATTTGCAAGGAAGCATGTCAACTGTTTTAACAGCAATAACCCATAAAGGTTACCTGCATAAATATGAAACACATGTGAAATGACGGGTGACAAGGGTGTCCCTTCCTCATGAATCACATTTTCCTAGGGTTTGTCATCTGAGTCTATGACAGATACAGTGAAACCCCGTTATAACGAGTTCGGTTATAACGAGGAACCGCTTATAACGAGGTGAACGCGTCGGTCCCGTTTTCCTTTGCGTGTAAACCTGTGGCAGAACGAATCGGTTATAACGAGTGCGGTTATAACGAGATTCCGGTTATAACGAGGACAATTACGGTGCATCATGATAGAGAAAAACATAAGCAATTTGATTGGATATAACGAAGTTTCATTTCTTGACTTGCCGCTTTCAAACACGCGACAAATGAAACATCGAAAACCGAATTCACGCTATCCATATCTCTTTCCCATTTAGCAGAGTTCCGTTCCTTCCGTGCTTTCTTCTAACCCACGCGTTAAGACACAGGCATACCTTCCGATGTTCCGACTAACTTATTGAATATTATCATTTTACCGGTACTTTCCTTTTTCTCGAGATACGCGTGCGTGATAGAAGGTCGATCAGACCACACCGCAACGAGAGGGGAAAAAAAAAATGCATTCAAAAACTTCATGTAGCGACACTCGTGACCTAAAATGGACATATAGAATGCGTTTGTAACTCATCATTTATAGCCTTTTCATTTTTCGTTCCAAAATAATTAATGAAATCAGCGCGATCCCGCCGGGTGACAGTAGATAGCGTAAAAATAGTTGAGTAACGCATGTTAATCTACTTGAGTCGGTGTTCAGAAAAAGAAACTAACGCATTCAACGGTTTGAATAAATCTGGGTTTGTTCGTTATCATTTTAATAACAAATGATAATGTAAATATGAATGTGTATGATTAAAGCCGAAATAATTAATGAAATCAATGCGATCCCGCGGGATGACAGTAGTGTAAAAATGATTGAATAACCCATGTTAATCTACTTGAGTCAGTGTTCAAGAAAGAAACAAACGCATTGAACGGTTTGAATAGATCTGGGTTTGTTCATTATCATTTAACAAAATTAATGATAAATGTAAATATGAATGTGTATGATTAAAGCCGAAATAATTAATGAAATCAACGCGATCCCGCCAGATGACAGTAGCGTAAAAATAGTTGAATAAGGCGTGTTAATCTACTTGAGTCGGCATTCAGAAAAAGAAACAAACGCATTCAACGGTTTGAATAGATTTGGGTTTGTTCATTATCATTCAATACTGCATTTCACAATGGAAATTTTCTTTCTTTCAGAATGCGCTACGAGGTACAGATTTGCGTAAAAAGGATCACAACCTTCCAAATTTCTTGTCGCATATTTTTCCAGAACGGATGTAGAAAACGCGAAGACATTTTCGGAAGAAAATAAAGAACTCATTCTTAATCCCTTCTGTTGCAACGATCATACATTGAATAAGATTACAGCCGAAATGATTCATGAAATCATCGCATTCCCGCTTGGAACCAACAGCGTAAAATACCTCGAAAGTTACGGTAAACAATGCATGTATGTTACTCTATTTGCGCTGGTGTTTAGAAAAACTTAACAAACGCATTATATACTATCTGTTTTTGTTTTATGCTGTTTTTCACAAATGAAAAAATATACTTTCAGAATGGTTCAATACGAGAGGAAGAGATAGGTGTAGAAAGAATCACGAATATAATATAGGCCTACTTGTCAAGAACATAATGTGAACTATTACGCGAAGAGATTTTCAGAAGAAAAATAAAGAATTAAGGCATTTTCAGCTCCTACTTTTTTTCCGTCTTTTTTGTATCAATTCACAAATAATTTCCCTCAATACTCTCAATAATAATGATCCATAATTGTGAAAAAACAACGCAAAGGATGTTCTTAGTTTGATTGATGGGTATATGACGTCATGCTTATGTTTTTCTTTGTTTTTGATGAGTACGGTTATAACGAGGTAATATCGCCGGTCCCACGGACCTCGTTATAACGGGGTTTCACTGTAGTGCTGTGCAAAACACTCACTATGAGGAACTCATAACACGTTGAAAATTGCAAACTGTAAATGTTGTAATTTTCGTGCTATTAATTTTTCACGCAGAGCAGCTCCAAAACATATTCACGGGTTCTTGATTTCGAACTGTGCAATTGTCAAACCACTCAAATTATTCACAGAAAATTGTGAAGATACTTTTGTGGGTTTTAGAATTTGCGATGGCCAAAAGTAGCATAAAATATGCAAAAATAAATGTACCGCAAAAATTTCTGTGTTTACAGTACTTGAAGCAGGTGCTGCAGCCTTTCCTGCAAAATTAGACCTGTTCTCAATACACCCAAATTTGTAATAGTAACTTTAGATTTCATTTCAGTTCCAAAGGGATTCATAATTTTGTTGATATTTGACAACATAAGCCTGTCCAGCAAATCACAGCAGACTTCATTGTTGAAAGACATAGTAGATTCCCACATTGATGTCCATCAGAGCTCCTAATGGTCACTCAGCTACATGTGTCATAAGCCATACTTTGCTGCAAGGTGTTGACAGGCTTCTTGGTCTACGTCCTCTGCTGCCAGATGAGAAAACAGATTCCTCACAACTAGAAGAATGACGAAAGCAAGACAAAAAAAAAAACTTCTGTAAGCAATGCTACATGGCACCGTGATCATTTGTTTGTCTTGTTTTCTACAAACAACAATTCAGTTGAAAGTTCTTCTTGAGGGCATATCATCCTGAAGTTGATTTGTAGATATCAATGGCATCAGGAATGCATCAGAAAAGCAAATAATGCAGCACAACCCCTCCATTAATTAATAACAATGATTAAAAAAAAAATCATCAGCTCACTCTCTTATAGTTTGCTCATTAAGTTAAATGTTTGTTTTGGTGTTACATGTGTGCTACTCATATCCAATGACACATTATTTTCCTATATTAGCCTGTACAGGCAGATAAATACTAACTCTTTGTTTATAAAACTAGGATGGGGAGCAATGTGGCACCCAACTGACAATGGTGCACAAATGCTAGTAGAGATACATGGATGTGAAATGTACCTTCATATGCTATATGCAGATATGGTCTGGAATTTTCAATAACAATCTTGCTCCACGATCAAATCAAATTCAGCTTGTATGTTCCTGCAATGCACAGTAAATGACTACCCTCTTTTCTCTAAAACAATGCCAAACCTACCCTATTTCCTAAAGGAGGAAAAAAAAAAACAGGGGTTACTATGAGGAACTATTACGCAATTTGTCCTTTTTAATTCATTACTTAAAAGATTTAACATATCTACTATTACAATCAACTGGTGATTCAAACAATTCAAGTCGCCCATATTGCTACAGATCTTGAAAGAGAATATATTAACAGTAGATCCTTGGGATTACAAGATTTTCCTTATCATAATGAAATTTCCCATAGTATGCTAAATGATGCACACATGTAGGACTACAGACTGTTGCCACACATTAATACCAACTGGCACATGATAAAATTGTCATGTCCTGAAGCAGAGTATATTGAATACTAATTTTGTACACATTTGTATTTGTAGAATCCCATTTTAACCACCACGAGTTTTGATAATGAAAACTCATTTTAGTTGTGGGTCCATTAATAGTTAAAACAGTTTGTGGCGGGATAAGTTTTTCCTGCTTCTAACGACATGCTCTCAGTGGATTCCTTTAATCCAAACAGGATTGGAAACACCTGCGAATCATAATTAAAAGATCAGTCACACCCTCTCCTACAACCAGATGCAAAAATTGGCAGATGATATGCTGTGCTGCATGCTACTGAAGCAAAAACTTTAGCCCTCATACAGCACTGTACAGCGAGTGTTAATTCTCTGCTTCTCTGTGGATGTATCTACATGGGTTGAGATGTGTGTCTTGTTGTGAGCCCTTGTAGCAAACACTGGGAAGTCGAAAATCCCCCCCCCCCCCATCCTTTCAACATCCTCGCAAAGAACAAAGAAATTGACAGAAATGTCCGTTTTTCCAATAAGGTCCTTTAATCCTTGCAGTGCAATGCAATGCAATGCAATACAATACAATACAATATAGGTACTCTTAGAGTGCTCTTATGAGTAAACATGTAATACAGCACTTCAAAAAGTGATAATATCAAACTTCCACTATGGGGATAGGGAAAATAACAAATGAAAAATACTTAAAAGTATTTTGTCATGGATTTCCACACTATGCACATTACATCAAATGCTTAAAATTCTGACGAGTCATCGTATCAGTGTTCATTTTAAAAGGGGTCCCCTCTACTTTGTAAACTTTAATGTTGGAACTCACCCTGCTTTTCCTTGGAAGACATGAACATAACGTTCATATCAAACCTTTTCACTCTTGACAGTTCCTCCAGAGTTTCAATGACTGGTAGCTTTGACCTGAAAAAAAAAAAATGAAATAAAATCACAATATAAACATATACATCTGATAAGGTTGCTTTCACAAAGTAGGCATACTTAAAAAGTGGCAAAAACTTGTATTACACTGCCTTTTAGGTAATATAGTCCGACCTCTCCTATCTGGCCTACCTTTATTTTGTGACAAACTGTACTGGCATAAACAGGTGGCATATTACCTCTAAAGATCTGTGCTATTGTGTTGTGCTCTCATCAGCTGATATTTTGCACTCTCACAACAAGTTGAGTACATTAATGCATTTTCCTGGAAAATACATGAAGAGGCCTGATTTCACTGTCCAGGCAGGAACTTCACCACAATGCCATAACAGCTGAATACATCTGTGTTGAGAGCACTAAAACAGGCAACAACAAGCATACAGACTACTTGAAAAAGATAACTGTATGTTTCCCCTGTCCCTTTTGACATCCTCACAGCCCAATCCATCAGTGCACGATTCTTTACATTTATGCATTTAAGTTCTACCAGTATTTCATATTAAAGGGAAGCAGTCCTGAGATTTTCACTGTACTGATAATTAAGACGAGTAAAAAATATAACCTTTCACCAATTTATACGCGTGGACATCAAAAATTGTCTCCGTATGCGATTCTTAAAAAATAATTCCTGCAAGCGATCGTGTAAGAGCCTGCCAAAAGGTGCAACGTCATTGATGCCCTACTCTCAAGTTGACAGCCGTGCCTCAGAATGATCATATGTGATTTTTTTCATAAAATGTGACAATATGTGGTTTTATTATTTCAAACAAAATATTTCAAGCTTATTCATATATACAATTAATATAAAAATAAATAGTAAACATGTATTTATAAATAACTAGGGATGACGAGCAGAACACCGCTGGAAAGAGTTGTGCATCGATGACGTATGACTCTCCGCCAAGACTTGCTCATTTGCAGAGTCACACTTTTTTAACCGAAATGTACAAGCTTATTTGGTGATTTGAAAGTTTGTTTTTGATGAAACTAGTTCATTGGAGGTACCAACAACAACATATTTTTTTAAATTTCGTGAGGACTGCGTCCCTTTAACATTGACATCTGACCTGTGAGTCTGCAAGCCTGAAATATCTAATGTTAGCCTTCGGGGGTGAGCTTATTTTGGTATAACACTAATTTCCTATGGACACCTACCCGGGACTTGTTTTCAATGGGTTAAGATACTCATTTTATCTAGCTATTATTTTCCGGAAGCTTCTGGATTTAACAGGACTATCTTGTGAATACTGATCTCAGATTTGACCTGCATTTTTTACTCTGACCTTATCAGCAAAGAGCCAAGTTCTGTCTCTGACATGGTCTATTGGCCTTTTTCCAGTACCAGAGTCTATTAAATTCTACTGCACTATTTTCCAGTAACTATATTCATTTGAAAACAAAATCACAATTTGGTTCTCACTTCTGTTTTTTTCTTGATTACTCAAAAAGTCTACATGTCACTTGTTCCGTAAAGTTCATCAATAAAGCAACCTTGAAAAGGAATCTTTTATATTTCAAATAATAGCAAAACAAATCATCCTTGATGTCCCACAATAGGTACATAACACAGATAGATAGATACATAGATTAATAGATAGATAGTAGAAAGATAGATAGATAGATAGATAGATAGATAGATAGATAGATAGATAAATAGATATTGGTTTATTTCATCAAAAGGAAAGTACATAGCACCCCAGAGGCTGAATTGCATCTCCTTGATGTAAATGTACAAACGAAACGATACAATACAATAAATATTCACATTAAACAGATACAAAAAAAGGGAGCCTTATTACATATACTACAATGTAACCTTGACATGTGACCTTGAAACATGTATGAGGCACTACTGTGTGGTATACGTACTGACACATCACACTCATTGCAGCTGTATATGAACCCAAACCACATAGTCACTTTGTGGGATTTGACAAGATCTCCACACACTTCACAGTATTCCATAACCCTTAGACCTAGTCTCCTTCCCCATCATCTACACTGGCTACTTGTCACTTGACATAGGAGGTCTGAAATACTCAGTGAGGTGCAAAATATAAACAATGCAGTCATACTTATACAACTGGATTTATTACCAGTACTAGTGCTAGGTTTTCCAGGGCCCCCAAATCAATCACAAGTCCCGAAATCAATCGCAACTTGCATTGAAGCTCACATGAAACTTGTGATTGATTTCTATCACAAGTCTTTATAAGACAGGCCCCAGGTATCACATAGTATATTGATGGATACGTAAGGATAAGTAAAACTTACGGAATGTAAGATTCCTGGAGAAGAGTTAGTATCTGGGTGAGCATTGCTGTATCCAGGGAATTCTGAAACAGCTTCACAAAACTGGTAGGTGGGATTTTCTGAAAATAAAAACAAAGAAGTGCATGCTGTGTAGGAAAGAGACATTTGCAACTTGGAAACGGTTAGTATAAACTACACTCATTGACATTACGAATGGCCACTGCCTCTAGAAATCAAAGGAGTTTGGGTTACATGTTCAAGTGTAAAAGGATGAGCATGATTACAAGCATATCCAATTGAGGCATACTCTCGAGTGGATACAATATGATAACAAATATGACATTATGTCACATTGACACCAAACTGTTCTAAATCAAACATTTCACAGGAGTGTTGGTGTGTATGGGTTAATATTTTTGTGTATGTACAAACAGTTTTCTTTCCACAAGACAGGTATATCAAACTAGAAATATCTGTTGCTACAATAAACCTCTGTACAAGACTTGCCAAAAATCTGTCAAAAATGTTGCTAGTAGAGTGCACACAAGCAGAATCTCAAGAATCAACCTTTCATGTATAAGGATGGAACACGCAAAGGGTGCTTCCATTAAAAGTTTGAGGCAGCAAGATTTTTTGATGATACACCTCCATACCAATCTGAATAATTTTTAATAATTTTTAATAAATCCAAAGCGGCGTAACACCAATGTATCCAAAGTAAGTGTTCTGCAGTGCATGTACTTTAACTCCTTTATGTGCCACGTTCGCACGCCCCACTCAGTCGACAGCATGCCAACTTCCCATATTCTGCTCGAACGCACAAAGCCACCCAAACGGATTGATCAATAGCCAAATGCAACAGTACAATGAAGGCGTTTCTTGCGATTCCATTCATGTCACATGTAGCTTGCATTATATGTGGTGAGTGGCTATCAAGCGGTTTTCCATACTTGATTTGTGTGTAAATTCTAAGTTTCATGCACTGTTTTGTGTTCAAAAGTCATGCCTCCACGCAAATGTAGGTACTGGTCATTTAAAAGAAAATCGATGACAGAATTATCATACAATTTACATCAAAGCAAAGCTGGGAATTTTCTTTACAACTTTGCTCATTACATGTCCAGGGTAACGAAAATCTATTGAACTTACATAGATTTGAAAAGCAGAATGTTTCCCCAGAGCATGACTACGTTGCTGTCTCAGAATAATGTGGCACACAGGGGGTTTACACCATGGCACATAAAGAGTTAAGATACAATTATGGCAACTTCGCTGAGGACACAAGTATACTGACACCAAAGGAACTGCATAGATTTACACTGATGATTGATTCACAATGTAGCTTGAACTTTGACCAAGCTTTGACTAACCTTGGTTTTCAAGCTTGCAAGCATCAACATATTTATCAAATTACATCAAAAACTTTACTTATTTGATGACACCCCAAAAGGACTGAATTGAACACACCTTGAAATATTCAGACAGTATGTCTGGATGTCCCTTGAGTCTCTTCCAGTCAGCTTGGAGCTGGTAGGATGACGATGGCACAGCTGGAATTGCAGGCTTGGTGGTGGCTCTCAGCTGATGATTTCCTCTTTGGCACAGAGAACTTCCATGACTTCTAGATGTACTCAGACCTGTCTGATGTTTAGTCTTTTCTCTGTCTTCAGCTTGCTTTGAATCTGGTCTTACATCTTGAATGGTAGGTGTAGTTTGCACACACTCTGATTGTTCTGCTCTGAAGTTCATTGTTTTAGAATCCCTAATACTTATTGGCACACTGTCTCTCTGGTTAGACTTATCATTTAATCTCTCCTGCTCTTTTAGATTTTCTTCTTCCACTCCACAACCAACTTCCTGGATGATCATTCTCTTGAGTGGCTTCTGCAATTCACAGTGAGGAAAAAGTAGAGAGGCTATATCAAATGCAAAATACATTGAATGAGAATTTTTATAATGCGAAGTATTATTTGGACAGTCTTTATTTGTAAACGTCATTTTCTCAAGCTTTTCCTCAATAAGAGGTGTCTGCAGGAAATGATACAAATCAGGCCTTAAAATTTTCTTTGATGACACACATTATATTATGTAATTGCACATCTTGATTGCTAAATCTTCTACAGTAATATGTTCTATCAAGAAGCAACCACACATGCTGCTGTTACTGATCAATTAATAGCCTCGTATTCTATACGAGCCTTTTTTTCAAAGGCCCTAACACTGTTGTTAGCACTGACAGCCATGCAAATGTGACTTTCATCCATGAGACAGGAGAGAGCCTACCCTGAACACCAGTCTTACACAGTCAGTCCGCAGCGCGTGCGATAATGAGGCACGAACGACAATTTTATTCAGAATCGCGTTTGCGCAGTTTGTGCCCTTGAGACTGACGAGATTTCGCGATACTTTGCGAAAGTTTTTGCAGAGGTCGCAATAACAGCTTTCATAGCTTTCGCAGTGCATTGTTTGACCCAGGATGGTTGGGTAGGTTATAGAGCTGATTATGCTCATTAATTTGATACCTAATTTCCCTATTTTTGATCTCAATATAGTAGTCCATTTTAGCATCAAAGTAAACGATTATTTTGCCAGTGTTCAAGAAGCTTTTAGATCATAGTTTGATGTTTTGCTAGTTCCTGACTGGTATTGAAAATGGATCTCCGTAATTTCTTCGATTTCACAATCGTGAAACTTGAGCGAGTATGATCAATTAAAAAACGAAGAGGGGCACCATTTTTAAGGTTGTGAATTTTCCTGTTGAAAACAAGGCAAATTATGTTTTCTTACCGAAAGTGGGGTAGTGAATGAACACGCGTGGAGTGTGTTGTTGACACCCAGACAATGGTCGTGGACAATGACCAGGATTGGAATGCTTCTTGAGGAATTCCACTATCGCAGCTAGTCTTTGTTAATTCTGAAATGTGGTGTGTGCAAGCACATGGAAATATGTGCTTACTTCTTTCATGTGCATGCATTTCACCCTGTGTCAAGAATTCAGACTAGCAGTGCTCAGGGCAATCCACATGAATAATTGATAAAGCATTCATGTGCCTTGCAGCAGAGCTCGGGACAGGTGGTAGCCAGGTCCATTGTTCAGGGTCATTGTAAGTGCACACTCACATACACATCATTGGTTTCTGTGTAAAGTTCAAGTTTTGTATAGAGAGTGAAAATTCGATCACAATCTGGAACCTAACATTTAAAGAAAAAATCATGGATTCATGAAACTAATATAGGCTTTCATTTTCAAATTACCTCCAACTCAATTGTGCACTATTCAGCTATTACTCATATCAATGACACTTTTATCTGATACATAGTTTTTGAACTCACAGCATTGAGTCAGCAGCCAATGGATACCATACGCAATGCGACACGCCGCGTCTTGCGACAGATTTCGACCAATCACAGACCCGGAATTCCGGTGCGAACGCGAGGATAATCTTTTTAAACTCGACGCTAGACATGTCTCTGAATTTTGCTAGTTCCTGACCCGTATTGAAATGAAGATGAGAAAACTTGCCCTTATTGTGATACTATATACTTTAGCGGACATAGTCTTCACCATATTTTACAGGGGCATGAAAGATTTCAGGTTAGTTTTTTGGCGTCAAACGTGAAGGAATATTTTTGAATACTATACCGAATTCGAGAGATATTTTGATATTCTATATTCTTCTTTTCCGTTTTATTTTGATCATGAGCATATTTGCTAATGTTTTCTCTTTCAGTCGATATTAAAAATGTCGAAAACTGACAAGAAATACTCGTTCTACACGGATTTATTCATGACCATGTATCTGCTCATTACGTATGCAAGCACCGCTCAGCCGTGCATACGACTTGAATAAATACGTGCGTTTTCGCTCGCGCTGCGGACTGACTGTACAACAGAATTCAGATCTTGAGTAATTCAGCCTGTTACTTCAACTATTGGAAATCTTGATTTGCCAAGTAGCCACGATTGCAAAATGTATCATACATCAGCTCTGCTGACTGGTTGTGATTTTTGCTACAGAATGCTGTTAGCAAAATTCAAATACACAGGTGTAAGTAAAGCAATTCTGGCAAGTCTCTATCTTGGCCCATTCACTGGGGTTAGAACCTCGCTGGCATCTTGACTCTGTCTCACTTGACAACCTTCTGTTTGCTTCTCTTGCAATTACTACTGTATAAGGGCTTTTAACAAAAGTTTATTTACCAAATAAATGAGGAATTGACTTGAGGCCTATAAAAATCATTAGCATTCATCTCCTGATGAAACAAACCATTGGCCTCTTGAGTGTTGTTACTGTATCACTCTCTTAAACATCCAACAACAACAACATCCAACATCCAACATCCAACATCCAACATCCAACAACAACACACACACATACACATACACACACACACACACACACACACACATATATATATATATATATACACAGTACTGTAAAGCCTGAAACACTTATAAAGGGAACCCAAACCCAAAGAGCAATGTGGATTGAGAGAAAGCAGCAACATTAGTAGAACACATCAGTGAAAGTTTGAGGAAAATTGGACAATAGATGCAAAAGTTATGAATTTTTACAGTTTTGGTGTTGGAACTGCTGGATGAGGAGACTACCAGAGGTAAATGACATACATGGTGTAAATATTCTAAAGAGAATGGAAAACGCCACTAAACACAAAACAACAACAACAACATACATGTATGTGTGGACAACAATATAGAGAAAATATAAAGAAAATTCCATGAAATTCACTTTTCTAGCATAATGAAAGAGCACTTGACTAACCACTTTCAGAAAGTGGGGGAATAATTGCTACCCTTAAAGGACAAGTTCACCTACATAGACATGTGGATTGAGTGAATGCAGCAATATTAGTAGAACACATCGGTGAGAGTTTGAGGAAAATTGGAGAATCTGTTCAAAGTTATGAATTTTTAAAGTTTCTGCTTAGTCACGGCTGGATGAGAAGACTACTACAGCTGGTGATGTCATATGAGTACAACGATGTAAAGAAAGTATAAAGAAAATTCAAGATATTCTCACTTTTCTCACATAACAAAAGAACACTCGACTTCTCTATTTCAGAAGTCAGGGGGAATAATATCACCCCGAACATACGTCAGTAACAAGTAGAAGAAATGTGCACTTTATTCAAAAAGTCAAGTTTTGTGAAATTCTCTTTTTATTGTCCTTATATCGTTGTACGCATGTGACATCATACACTGTAGTAGTCTTCTCCTCCAGCAGTGATTGTGCAGATACTTTAAAAATTCTTAACTTTTGAACGGATTTCCCCCAAACTTTCACTGATGTGTTCTACTAATATTGTTGCATTCACTCAATTCACATGTATTAGAGGGTGAACTTGTCCTTTAACATACGTCAGTATCAAGTTGATGGAATGTGTAATTTTCATGAAAAATGAATTTTGTGGAATTCCTTTTATATTGTTGTCCACACATATGTCATAATCTCTAGTAGTCTCCTCATCCAGCGGTTCCAACACCAAAACTTAAAAAATCGTACTATTTTCCTCAAACCTTCACTGATATGTTCTACTAATGTTGCTGCTTTCACTCAATCCACATTTCTCTTTGGGTTTGGGTTTCCTTTAAGTATGAACATTTTCACAAAATGCCATTGGTATTCCATGCATTATGTATATCAACACTTTCGCATGCACTGAACTTTCAGGGATCCTGACTCCCAGCCAAATTCACTAAAGTTTCAAGCACGTGAGAATTTCTGGTTTAACAGCATCTTTACCATGAACCTTCAAACTGCAGTAAATAGGGTTGTATCCTGACCTTTGATCGCAAGTGAGGTGGTTTGTCCACGGCCTGAACGATGTTAGTAGGTTCCATGGCCTGGCGTCTCTGCTCCTCCTTCTCCTTGAGAAGTTTGTCAATCTTCTTCACTTCATTCTTGGCTTGCTTATTGTTGGCTCAATGTTCAGGACCTGCTCAAAATCTGCATCAGAAACACAGGGTACTAAAATGAGGATACTGAATACTTTGTTGCAACGGTCAGCACACGCGAAAAGAGTCAATGCATTTCCTGCAGATTTGCTGCTTTATTTTCTGCTTAATCTTTGCATTTAGTGGATAGGGATGCTTGAAACCAGCTCTAAATTTCCCATCTGATTCTGCTCATGAAAGGTTGTCATTGAAGGTTGTCTTAAAATGAATGGATCCTACTTTTACCAGCCAGTCATTCAAACATAAAAATCAACATGATCCGTTATGAATTTAGATGCCTAAAAAGAAAACAAAATGAAATTCATACGCATCATAGGAGTACAGTATTGATTACAATTTGTTTTGGGGTTGTTGTTTTTTTGTGACAACTGCAAAATACAATCTAGTGAACATAAAGTTAGACAAATCTTTAATTCATTTGTTACCAAACTGTGGAGTAGATACCACTGTGACTACCTTTACATGTATCTACCTTTCTTAGCCTCTTCCAGTTTACCAAGTTCCACTCTGGCTGATCCTCTCCTGGCATATGCCTTCACATAAGTGCAATCATGAGCTATAGCTACATCGCAGTCCTTTTCTGCCTCTTCATACCTGTGGGGAAAACATAAATCTGGAGATTATCAAAGCTCCCCATGGGTGGCACGTTGAAATCTCATGATATGGTCGATGTGACTGCCACAGCATGACTGCAACCATGTGAATGATATAAGATCACTTTTTTTTTGTTGTAATGCTTGTAGCATTTACTATCCAGAAATTGTGACACACCCTCCTAACCCTCAACTGATTACCGGTATATGTTGCTCAGTCTTCTGATTACCACTAAACAGGCTCAATACCTGCACTGAACTATCATGATATACATACTTCTTCTTTTTTTAGCTTTCTCTGCACTATCTGAAGATAGAAATGAAAATACAAAAAGAGAATTTGCCTGTTTTGTTTTTTTGACAATTTGAAACACTGACTTTAAAATTAGCAGTGATCATTCTTGACAGTAGTTCACGTAACATGTAATACAGTCTGCCCATCCAGAGCCCCAAAGTCCAACAGTTACTACTGTAAAAGTGGATATTTTCACGTGACTAATTTTTTGCGCTCAGATGGATAAGAAGAGTTTCGCGTGTTTTTAATTCCGCGGTATCAAGACATCAACTGCAGGAACATATGGCAAGCAAAAATATTTGCATGCTTTTACTTTCGTGCTAGTTTCTGATTGCGCGAAATGCGCGAAAATTTAACACCACGAAAATTTCCACTTTTACAGTATTCAATTTGAATGACAGCACAGCAATTTGCAATATGAATGAAAGAGTCACTGCTCTTTCTTCTTCTTTTGTCGTATGATGCAATACAATGGGGTGGGTGAGGGGTTATAGACTTATAGGTTGATATCTAAGCTGTGGATCCAGTTCAGGGCAGCATCACTTACTTGAGCAAGTTCTTCAAGCCCACTTCCGCAGGAAGATGAGCCACATGAACAAATTGCTCATGCCTATTAAACTGTGACCATTTTCAACATCAGGATGTAAATGTAAGAAAGCAGGATACTTCACTGATTTGGGCTACAAAGAATCATTCTTACAAGTATTACCTTTTCAATTTGAGAAGAGCCATGGCTCTGTTTGCAGACAGCAAGGCATTGCTTCGATCCACTTCGAGACCCTTGGAATAGCATGCTATGGCATCCTCATAATTGCCCTTCTTGAAGAAGTTATTGCCCTGAGAAAACAGAAAAATGTTTACACAACTTCACCACTGAATTAAAAACAAAATGTTTTGACGATTATAGCCCCCGCAACTAGAAACGTGTTTGCAGGAGCCAACTGCATATTCTTGAAAATAAAGAATGTGTACATGTGTGCGGACTAAAGCCTACATACATTTGGTCTGAAAATTAAATTTGTCCCTGCATATTACAGAGTAATTAAATTCACTGATGAGTTTACATAATTATATGCATCAAAAGACTAACCTCGGTATGTCATCAATTTCCATAACTATCATGCAACCACAAAATCTGGAACAAGTAACCTTGTATCACACCACATTATGATACTAATTGACATGCCTTCACATGCGTATGAAGTTGTACTTGGTGCATATTTTACTCAATGTGGATACCAAAATAACCTTTACCACAAGCTGCCCAATATACCACACATGTATTATACTGATTGCCTGGTATTACTAAACTGATACAACAAATCGGCCAAAAAAAAGGTTGACATTCTAAGTTGACATCCTAAGCATTTAAAGGACAAGTTCACCTTCATAGACATGTGGGTTTGGTGAATGCAGCAATATTAGTAGAACACATCAGTGAGAGTTTGAGGAAAATCGGACAATCCGTTCAAAAGTTATGAATTTTTGAAGTTTCTGTTCAGTCACAATTGGATGAGAAGACTACTATAGCCTGTGATGTCACATGTGTACTACGATATAAAGAAAGAATAAAGAAAATTCAACATATTTCAATTTTTCTCACATACAAATCACGTAACGAAAGAACATTCTATTTCTTTCTTTCAGAAGGCAGGGGGAATAATATTACCCTTAACATTCGTCAGTAACAAGTCTAAGAAATGTGCATTTTATTCAAGAAGTAAAGTTTTGTGAAATTCTCTTTATATTTTTCTTTTATCATTGTACGCATGTGACATCATACACTGTAGTAGTCTTCTCATCCAGCAGTGACTGCGCAGATACTTCAAAAAATTCATAACTTTTGAACGGATTGTGCGATTTTCCTCAAACTTTCACTGATGTGTCCTACTAACATTGCTGCATTCTCTCAATTATTATGTATATGAAGGTGGACTTGTCCTTTAACTACAGCCTTTTGTCAGCTTTTGCAACGTGTCACTGCACCCACATCCTAAGCTTCATGAAATCCTGTCATCTGTCTCTCCATTGATTTACTACATGCACAACACAATTTTGTAATTTCACTTGACCTATAACCTGAACTTTCAATGTATCGGAACATGATATTTTGTTGAAAATCTAGTAGGAGTGCAGCAGTCATATTACATCCATGCACCAACATTAATGATGTAATGTAAAATATTTTGCACATTTTGGCTATTGGTCTTTGGTACAATGTACATTTTGCCAAAATTTTCCGAGACTTGCTGAATAAATCTGATGGAATGAATAAAACTGTATACACTGCAGGTATTCATTGCAGTATTGTGTGCACACTGGAATTTGTATCACTTTATACGATGAGTCACTGTGTAAACAAAAAGTACACACTGACAGATGGGTTATTGCCATTATGTTTCTGGCATACATGAAGAGGAGTACAGTAAGAGAAAGCCACATCTTGTGTCCTATGTGGGAGCAGACTTGCAACATACAGCCAGACCTATCAAACTATGAACTTCTCAACCTGTTTCTGGAATCCCTTTAATTTCTTGCAGAACACAAACGAAAACATATGTTTAAATCACTTTTTTTTGTGGTTGTTGTTTTGGGGTTTGTTTTTTTTTTTAGGGGGAAGGGGTGTGTGTGTGGAGAAAAACAGCAACATATCATTCTACCATCCTCATACAAACTTATTGTTAAGGCAATAATGTTTAATTTCGAAGCGAATGCACATGTAATACTGGTACTCTCAATAACCTACCTTCTCTTTCTCTGCATTTGCCTCCATGATTCTACGCTGCATCTCCATCTCCTCACGTTCAGCATCACTGTCCGTCTCATATTCATCTTCCTCCACTACTTCCTTCCTGTTGCCGACCTTATCAGCATCATCACTGTCATCTACTGCTGCACAAGCTTTCTCCTGAAAATAAAATTCCATACGATATGATTTAAACACGTAACATGCAGACATATTGTCTAACAGTATGCCGGAACACATAAATTCACTTTCTGACAGCCATATAAACTGATGTCTCACTGAATATACAGTAGCTGTGTGAAAGAAGTC